>NC_051164.1:93087343-93172343 GCF_013339745.2 Dermacentor silvarum
AGTTATTCTTTTTTTGTGTGTTCACTGTAAGCACGCGAGGTCTTTTAATGGAAGAGTGAATGGTAAACGGCTCCAATTCGGTACGCGAATGGGATGAAGTGTTAACTTGGTGCACTTCTTACAAACTCAGAAGTAAGCATCACAGTCCTGCTGTCTTATATACCATGATAGTAAGAGAAATATTCAACACTAATCTATTGCATTCGGGAACAATTTGTGACCCGCCAAATATCTGTAGAATTTATGCTGCGACATAGTTTCTAGTGCGAAAAGCTTTAGAGGATATAAAAGAAAGGACAGGACAGAGCGTTAGATTTCAACTGACGAATTGCAATAAGTCAATATCATGCAAAAGAGGACATTGCATGCGTGAACTTGTTTGCAGTAACAAACGATCCAATGGCAGCAATTAGCGGATGTATAATGGTCCCCATTTGCGTAAAACAAAATTCTGGTTACTTCAAGAAAGTCGTTCGAAGCCAGAAGTATGAAAAAAAAATTGTGTATTACCAATCGTCACCGTGATGGCTAAACAGCCATACTGGCTGTTCCGCCTAGCCTTCATAGCCATATCCCTCTGGTATCTGTCGCTATAGTATTCGTAACAAGAAAAGCCCGTGGCTTAGAACAGCGCTCCGGAAATCGAGCGTCCCATGGGCTTTCGTTAAAGATCTTGGAAGCCACCCTCAAGACTATATCTCTCCGTTTGTTGGTCGGAGCAATACTTTGTACTGTTGCTCTCGCTATGTCATGTGGGGAGTGTTTGTGTAGTTAAATTAAGGGAGTAAGCAGGAAGAAGATAGTATATACTGCCTTTCTGGTCGCATGAGTCATCCTCTTCCCGTTCATCCTCTTCCTGGCGTTCCACACGACTTTACGAATCACCGAACCCGTGTCTCCACTGACCGAATGATAGCGTTTCGCTGACCACTGACTTGGAAAATGACCCTCGCTGCATATCACCCGCCTTTGTCTCCTGGCTGAATCAGTTCGCAGTGGAGGTTGCGCAGGCCGCTGGGTTTGCGGAATGCGCGCTTTCAAAGTGCACGGGTCGAGAAGAGCGTTCGGTGGATTAGAAACGCAAATATCTACTGCGGCATCGCCCGAGATATTTCGATTTGGGTGACTTTTGGAAATGGATTCCGACGTGTGCTCTTCGGCGTATAGGAAAATGTGGGCTCGCTGGGGCTTGCCCGATTATATATATATATATATCTGAAGTAGTCTGACACTATTGATACGTTTTCCTTGTTCTGTTTGGTTTTACCTTTGTTTTCAGATTTGCTTACTTTGCACGACACAAAGCACTTTGTCACAACCACATTTGTTGGGGTTAGCCAGCAGTAATATTGAAATGAATAAACGAACGTGATGCTAATATAATCGAACAAAATGAGTTGTACAAATTTCAGGGTCTATTAGAACTATGAAGTGCTTGCGATGTAGAATTTTACGCGCCATGCGTATCCTAGTTCTTGTCGAACATATGGATACTTATGTTGTTGATACGTTTCTTTTTTTCTTTGATATAAGTGAACTTGCACACATATACAGATATGCAGATACTGGGCGTACTCGTTCTTTCGACGATATATTCAGTTCGTACCTCGGCTTCAACTAAGCGAGATGTTAATGAAATCAAATAGCGAAGCATATACAGTCTTGTAACGCCTGTTGTTACTAAGAAGCACGTTGAAAAAATAAATTATTTGGCTCACAGTATACACTGGAAATCCAAGAAGGCTGGGCTCAATGTGTTTTTCAACTCCTCCTCTCTTTCGGTAAATCACATGCAATTGTGGCATAGGATTCGCAAAGCGGTTTCCATAATGGCATTTGCAAAAGCACTAATTAAAATTTGAACATGTTGTCACAATGTCGCAGCGTAATCACTAGAAACAAGTACTAAAATTATATTTACTAAACTACAATACACCTCGAGAGTGCCATTCGTTATACAATATGCATAAACTAGGGAATAATAATCTTAAATATCAGTTATGACTGGTAGCAAAACATTAATTGTAGATAAACTAATTACAACAAGATCACTAAAGACGCAAGGAGGCATAAATATAACAACACTGCTTTTATGCCTCTGATAATAGTAGACTGTTTGAGTGCTTAGAAAATAGGTGAACGTTTGGATATTGCATAAATAGGAAATTGATTTTCTGAGGAGCGTTTAAGGTGCTTAGTGTCACGAACTTTCTTGAAAGCCGTAATTTGTTCCTTTCTTATCAACCTCGAAGTGTATGTGTCGAAAATGGTAGGATGCATATACATTTCAATATTCTCGCACAAGAATTTATCACTTTTCACAAGAGCTATCATGTATTTGCGTAGAGTCGGAACCACACGGCTTGAGGAATATGACGATTACTTCTGTTACTCGTGCTGCTATCGCTATACCACAGCTTGCGCCATCCTCGATTACAAACCAAACGAATTGCTTAGACCGTAATTTTTCCATCCGGTGCGCACTTTATCTCTAATTCGTTAACTGCTCCAGGTTTACACTGTTCGTCACATTTACGCTGTTGGGCTCAAGCGATCTTCGCCAAATAGACAACAAAACCTTTCCTACTGACTTTCCGTAGACGTATTACAGTTTACGTTATACCCGGCTAACGGGGAACTAGGCGGGAACAATCGAGTTGGTGGCGCCGTCTCGTGGCAAGTAATATAACCAGAGAAAACACAGCTTTACTGCAGAGAACAAACTGCTGTAAAGCGTTGGCAGCGACGTAACCGTTTACATGCAGTCATTTCTAATATTTTCCTTCGACGTGAAGAGTCAATTAACGCAAAAACACTTCTCGCGCTTCGTGGTTCGAAAACGTGTCACAAGGTGCTGGTACCAGCGTTGCTACTGCCTTCCATGTCTACGCTGATCCACTATATCGCAAGGCTTAGTACGTCTACGGACAAGCTAAACCTCTCTGATAGAGCGTTCAGCCGTTACGCAGAGACGTATGCCGTTTACAGAATACCGGAACACTGTAAAGGATGGTGGGAACGAGGCAGGCGGTGGCGTCATCTAGGGACGCTGAGTTCATTAAAACAGGCACCCGGCTATACGAACTATCACCTGCTGTGCTGAATTCTATATAGTCTCTGGCGTAAAGGCGTCGACCGGCAACGTAATCCCTGTAAACGTATACGCGCGCTTTTAGGTTTCCTTATTCCTGGACGAGGATCACGGATGTAAAAGAAAACGCTTTCGGCTACCTCTAGTTGTATGCAGCGCCACAAGCTGTCACCACCACCACAGGCTTTTCTTGTTAATGCTTTCAGTATACTGGTATTCCGTGAACAATAATAAGCAAAACGGACAGGATGTAATGATTTGTTCCCCTGTACAGAAAGATACATAAGACGGCCGCTTCTTTTGGTGATGGCCCTGCGCTCGAGGCGACAAGACTCCGTTTCAACTAATGCGAGACGAGACGCGTAATATTCGCAAATTTCGGTGCTCCAGTAGGGCGTGCCAATAAATCACGTAATTGGTTTAGGCGCGCGCGTCTTGTTGCGCGTGCGCGTAAAAACCAAATAAAAGACGGAAGTAGGTTGTTCCGGCACATGCTTATAGCCTGCGCAACCAGAGCTCTTTCATTATGCGTATTGGATCAGCGCATCCATAACCTGAGGCGCGATGTAGTCGTAAATATCAACGTGTACAGGCCCTGGCCGAAGGCCGGGTTTGCTTTGATCTAATTAGAAACGCCATCTGCCGCTTCACCACCCCAGTAACACCAACAACGATATATATATGGCGGCGGTCTTGATGTACGGGGTTGCTAGTTTTCGATGATCGTCTAGCCTGCACCTATCACGCATCGCTCGTCATATTATAGCCGGTGCCGCCGTCAACATTGCTTAGAGCGGAGTTTCGGAAAGTTCTTTGCCGTATCACTCGCTGACTTGGAGGGCAATTTAATTTGCGCCATGTGGCCGCCCATTAGTGATCTTATAACCACGCCCTATATCACTTTTCTTTTTTTTTTCTTTGCCGTGATAGCACGAATGTTGGTATATATCGCGTACGTTGCCTGTTGTACTAATAGCGGCATTGTTTTTGCGCAATTGCGAGAAGATCAGGCACAGCAATAGTTGACAACTCAGGTGGTTCCTTGCGTTTCTTCTCGATCTCGTCGTGCCAAACGCAGATGAAAACATAGTGTTTCCTCAGACAAATTACTAGAGGAAAATGTGGCGCTGGTGCCTACAGCACCTGTGCAAGTATGGCGGTTCGCAGCTATAGTGTGAGAATCATAGACAGCGCGTGGATTTGCCTAAACTTCGTCCGTCTGGATTCAAGAGGCTTTGAGACTTTGCAAAGTGATCATATTCAAGAATATATCGCGTTATACACGCAACGATTTTCATTGATTACGCATGTGCTCAGAGTCTAAATGCCCTCCCGTGTTTAGCAAATTAATAGTGTTTAGAGATTTAGAAAGACGAAGCTTAACAAGGAACGTCGCAAGAACGACGTCTGAGCCTCAGGCACTATAAGTTTGGACAAATTCATTTGCCAACCATAATTCCCAGGGTAGCTGATCGCAGCGCCAGAGTTATTTCTACTGATTTCGGTACGAGACCTTTTGGATGAATAAACTGGTCGCAACGTCCGCGAGAATATGTAATGTACATGACATATTTCTGCAGGTATCAGGCGCTTCATCTGCCGTAGCCCTGATGTCAAATGTAGTCACCTATGACCCTCTCTTACAGGCCGATAGTTTCAGCTTTGAGTATACGACAGTTCCAAGACACCAACGGCAGAATGACATCAACGGCAGAATGACATCATTTATTTATTTATTTATTTATTTATTTATTTATTTATTTATTTATTTATTTATTTATTTATTTATTTATTTATTTATTTATTTATTTATTTATTTATTTATTTATTTATTTATTTATTTATTTATTTATTTATTTATACTCCTGCCGTTTTCTTCCCCACTAGGATAATGAGCCACCCTGTCAATAAATGGTCTCTTCATTCATTATTTTGCTGTTTATCGTCACTACACAAGTAAGTCTCAGGAGTCAGGAGTTTATCACCGTCACTCTCTCTCCTGTCTTCATCTTCTTCCCTTCCTTGTACCCGGCTTCAGCTTCGTCTGCTCCCGATCCAGACCATAGAAACACATCATCATCATCATCATCATCGTCGTCGTCGTCCCCACCACCTCCAATACTAGCATCAGAAGATTTAAACGCAACTCTACGCCTTTTGAACTGCTCCTCCTGTATACAGCTTTCCCAGTAGCTTAGTGAGGAATATTGTCCGGTCAACGACGACGAAGTTGCTCTTTGCTAGAACGCATCTATCTCGGCTAGCTATATTTCGTCCATTTTTCCACGATTTCCGGGGCGCTTTATGTGTCCAGCCTTGCGGCTATGGACGCGGAGCCTCCCGCAGTCCTGTGTGGCCAGAAGTCTACCACGACGAGCTCTTCATTGACAAGGGGCAACCGGTCCACCAGCAGTGAAGACTCCACTGAGGCTCCTGCTCTCGTGGTCATGGATGCGGATCCTGCAATCCCGCCGGGCCAGAGGTCTACTTTGACAAGCTCCTCAAGGAAGCGAGGTACTTGGTCTAGCACCAGCGAAGACACTGAGATTTACTCGGTCACAGGCGACGACTCATCGGACGACAGCTTTGTATCGGTGAGGAGCCGAAAGGCAAAAAGAAGACTCATCAAGACGTCATCACCCGGGAGTACATCAACCCTGCATGCAAAACCTGAGCGCTGGCCGCACACCATCCTTTTCATCCCTGTGGATAATTCCATCAGCCTTCGAGGATTAAACAGGCAAGCTCTCTCCGTTTTCCTTGAGGGAATGGCACCAAATGAAATTAAGGAGGTCCGAATAAACACGCGCAAGAATGTCTTGGCTGTCGACACGACCCGGGGAAATGCGCTGGATAAGCTCCGACAGATAACAGAATTGGGAAACATCAAAGTAAGACCGGTTATACCAATGGAAGAAACCTGCACTGCCGGCGTAATCTACGACATTGACCTGGCAATTACGAACTCAGACCTGCCCATTCTGATTAAACCGGCGTATGAAGGAGTAGTCATAACGCACGTATGCCGCCTTGGAAACAGCCGCTGCGTGAAGATAGTTTTCAAGGGCGACTCTATCCCTTCGCATGTCAAGGTTGGTCACTTCCGACATGTTGTTCGGCCGTTTGTCCCTAAGCCGCTTCAATGTCACAAATGCTTCAAGATTGGACATGTCGAGGGCGCCTGTGCAAAATCTGTAGTGTGCCCTCGATGTGCGGAGTCGCACACTGCAGACGTCTGCCGCGCAACCAACATTAGATGTGGCAACTGTAACGGTTCTCATGAAGCCACATCTAAAGACTGCCCACGGATCAAAAAAGAATTTGCTATCCTGAAACAGATGGTTAGGGACAGCTCTTCTCACAGTGAAGCTTCTGAAAAGATCCGGCGTCGACGTCGACGTCATCGACGGAAACGTACAACTCAAGGTGCAGTTCATGCACAGATTGTGCCAACGCGATCAGCTTCGAGTACAAGCAGACCCGAGATCACAAGGAGGCCTCCAACGGAAAATCCTTCCCGTGTAGAAGACTGGCCAGCGCTCCCGAGCGCTCAGCCCTCCAAGGAGACTACACGTTTGAAGCCTCCATCGAAGCAACCTTCAGTTGATGTTCTGCCAACAGTAGACCGCCAAATCATCCCGATGTTGCGGTCCATAATTGATGTCATCAGAGTAATGCTGACCAGCATGGAAACTCCATCCGCTCGGAGGGGACTACAAGTGCTGGACTCGCTGAGCCCAGTCCTAGCAACCCTCGAGTGAACCATGGCTGACAACCACCAGTCATTTCGTAAGGAGGTCAAAGAAGCATCGATTATTCAGTGGAACGCCAGAGGTCTAAGATCTCGCATTGCTGATTTTCGCCAGTTTGTACATATTAACCGATTTCCAATAATCGTTATCTGCGAACCAAATTTAACACACCCTATCAGACTATCCGGCTACGAGTCAATTACGTCCTCAAATAACAACGGAAATAGCAAGGTAGTCGTCTTTATTCGCCGTGAGCTTACTTACGTCATCCAGCCTGTGCAACCTCATGACGACAATCAGTATGTCTGCTTAACCGTCAAAAATAGAAAGCTCACCTTTACACTTGTAGGCGCGTACCTATCTCCATCAAGCCGGTTTGACACCAAAAGACTAGAAGACATAATAAAAGCGTCCCCTGGTCCTTGGATTATCACCGGGGACTTTAACGCCCATCACACCATTTGGGGAAGCTCAAAAGTCAACGCAACCGGACGAAGTCTCGCTTCGTTTTCCTCCAATCATGACCTCTTGCTGCTCAATGACGCAAGTCCTACGTTTCTACGCGGCACAGTGTACAGCAGCTGCCTGGACTTGACCTTTGTATCACGCCGCTTTGCCACGCGCGTTAAGTGGTTTTTGGACATTGAGACACATGGCAGCGATCACATCCCCACCTACCTCAAGATTGACGGCATGTCTAACACTCACCCGCCAAGCACACTACGAAGAATTGATTGGACTGTGTTTAAAAACCACCTGGAGGACGCTTGTCAGAAAGGTCTTTTATCTGGACTGCAGGAAGCTATTAAAGAAGCGGCGCAGACCGCTATGTGCACGCTCATGTGCTCATCGAAGTACTCGCAATTCGACCTGGAGTTGGAGCGACTTCGTGCTATTCGTCGTCGCGCCGAACGAAGATACCGACGCACGAAGTCCATTCACGATCTAAGGACAGCCCGGCGCACTCAAAAGAAGATACAACGCCGCATGGATAAACTGGAATCGGAAGCGATGGACAAAGTATTGTGAGTCCCTTGACCCCCGCAAGCCACTGTCTCAAATATGGAGAACTGTGAGAGGCCTACGTTCCGTTCCGGAACAACGCTTTCCATTCAAGGCACTAGCACTTTTCCAACGCCGACAAGACCTCGACGTAGCGGAAGATTTCTGTGCCATGATTACAGGCCAGTCAGTGGGATCAAGTTCCCTTACCTCTGACTACGTTCCGGACACACGGGACTCACGCATGGATCTGCCGTTCAGCACTCAAGAGCTCGACGCGGCACTTGCCCTATGTAATCGGTCGTCGTCCCCTGGACCAGATGGTATTTCTTACTGTACCTTGTGCCACCTCGGTGAACTAGCGCGAAGTGCCTTGCTGAACGTCTTCAATGAGTCCTGGGAGAATGGAAACGTTCCTCAAGAATGGAAGACCAGCCGCCTGGTACCACTCCTCAAACCTGGCAAGTCTCCTCTAGAGATTACTTCCTACCGCCCAATCGCGCTGGCTAGTTGCATTGGGAAGGTGATGGAACGAATGGTCCTCGCCAGACTTGAATGGTACCTGGAACGCTATGAAGTTTATCCAGACGCAATGGCTGGCTTTCGACGTCACCGATGTTCCATTGACAACGTCATCGATTTGGTTACTTACGTTCAACATCAAAAGACGTGCAAGCGATTATCTGTCGCTATGTTCCTCGACATCAAAGGAGCATATGACAATGTTCTTCATGAGGCTATATTAGAGGCTCTGGAAATGGTTGGCCTCGGCGGTAGGCTTTATCGTTGGACACGCAGTTATTTACATATGCGGTCTCTATTTGTGAATACTGAAGACGGCCCAACTTCTCAACACTATACACACCGTGGAGTACCACAGGGTGGTGTGTTGAGCCCAACACTCTTCAATCTTGTGCTCATTGCCCTAGTAGAATGCCTACCAAATACGGTGAAGTTGTCAATATATGCGGATGACATATGCGTCTGGGCATCTGGCGTGACGCGTCCACAAGTACGTGCTAGGCTCCAAAAATCTGCGGCGTTGATAGCGACGTACCTTAATGAACAAGGCCTCAAGATTTCCCCAGAAAAATGCGCATTGATCGCATTTAGCCGGAAACGAATGACACCATACACCATAACCATCGATGGACAAAATATCCCTTACGTCAGAACGCACAGGTTCTTAGGGGTAATCATCGATCGTGACCTTTGTTGGAGTCCCCATGTCACCAACCTAAAGAAGCGCCTGACAGCCATCTCTCATCTCTTCAAGTTTCTTGGAGGAAAATCCTGGGGTACTTCAGTACACGCGATGATGCAACTCTACAGGACGCTGTTTCTCGGGTATCTGAGGTACAGCTTGGCAGTGCTGACCAATACCTGTAGAACTAACATTCGTACAATCGAAAGTGCTCAGGCACAGGCACTTAGGGTCTGTCTAGGGTTGCCACGATGTACATCAACATCAGAAACCATTGCAATTGCACATGACTACCCAGCCAAGATTCACATTATTATGGAAGCGCTCAGAGCACACGTCAGGCACCTTGCTCGCGCCCCTTCCCACCATCTAGCCTCACTGCCAGAAGACCGACCACGTGCCTCTTTTTGTCAGACAATACTGCCTTATCGTACATACCTTCCATCAGGTTACACAGCTGCAACGAGAGTTTTGTTTCCTCCTTGGTGCTTGGCTCAGCCACAAGTTCGACTGACAGTGCCTGGAATTCGAACGAAAGCCGAACTCTCATCACCAGCTCTCAAGCAACTTTCGCTGATCATGCTCTACGAAAAATACAGTGATCATACCCATCTATACACTGATGGTTCAACCACCGTGGACGGTTCTGCAGGATCAGTGTTTTTTCCTGCGAAAGTCTCCACCTTGAAATTCAAGACATCACACCAGACGACATCGACAGCCGCGGAGCTTGCTGCTCTTCGTAGCGCACTTCGCATAATTCGTGAGGAACCACCTAACAAATGGAGTGTTTTCAGTGACTCCAAGGCAGCGCTACATTGCTTGCTTTCCGCCTTACACCGTGGACCCTACGAACAACTAGTCCTAGAAATCCGAGAGCTCCTTCATTGCCTCGTCGAGCAAGGACACGACGTCACCTTTCAGTGGCTCCCTAGCCACTGTGGCGTAATGGGCAACGAATATGCTGATGAAGCTGCTCGATCTGCTCACGAAGACGGCGCACAGGAACCAATCCCGCTGTCACGAACAGATGCAGCTGCGAAACTTCGAGTGCTTGCAAACGATGCCACACAATCGTTGTGGAACACACCTAGTTTGCAACACACACGTCTGCATCGACTGGACCCCTGTCTTCGACTTCGACCTCCACCTGGACTATCCCGACCCGAAACAACAGTACTTTGCAGATTGTGGCTTGGTGTCGCATTTACAAAGTCGTTTGCTTTCCGCATCGGATGGGAGGATAGTGCTGCGTGTGATCACTGCGGCGACGAGGAAACAATCGAGCACGTACTTTGTCACTGTCCCCAATACAGCGCACATAGGCAGTCATTCGCGACCGCGCTGGCACGTCTTGACGACCGGCCGCTTTCGGAGCAGACAGTCCTGGAACGCCGGCCTATACAGTCGTCACACAACAAGTCAGTCAAGGCACTCTTGAAGTTTTTGCGATCGAGTGGACTATCTGACAGACTATAGTTCTCACAGACGTTTCGAACCTCCTCCTTTTCTTTTTCTTTTTTTTTTAATACCTTAATTTTTTTTTGTGACTGCTTTTTCTCTTCCCTATTCTTTCCGCCTTTCATTTCCCCTTCCCCTTCCCCCAGTGCAGGGTAGCAAACCAGAATCTTTTCCGGTTAACCTCCCTGCCTTTCCCACCACGTTTCTCTCTCTCTCTCTCTCTTGTCCGGTCACGTGCGCTTTGCACACGCAGACGGGGTTTCTCAGGCAAGACAGATATCTTGCTCTACCTGCCTTCTTCTGAAAGAATTCCACGCCATGAGCTCACTCGGCATGTTGTTCCAGCGTATAGTGCATCCGGGGAAGGCACAGACGGGCGCCTGTTGATCAGCGAGATGTCGCGAAGCCCCGTCGCGGTCGCTTGTCTCCCGTGGAAACGAAGAGAACGCAAAAGCGCAGTGGGCTCTAATCAGGACAAAGTGAGCCCCCGTGCGGCGCTGGTGTCCGCTTGCAATAGATAAAACGTCACCATTGGTCAACCACGTCGTACACAAGGCGTTAGGGGCGCACTCGACGGAAGCGCAAGCCAACGATAAATAAGCCGTCGAGGAAAGCGTGAGGTATATAAAGGCTTTGAAATACTATTGGGTGTAAGATCCGCCTTGGCTATCGGCTGTCACCATATATGTCCTCGCCGCCCCGCCCTCTGCGCCTTCAAATAAGAACGAACACATTCTTGAGGCAGTAGGACGAAAAGAACGTTTTTCTCATTTTTTTGTGTGATACTGCATTAGTCGGCACTAGGCACGAGGTCGGGGGTTCAGTTCCGGCCGCATTCCGATGGAGGCAGAATGCAAAAGCGCTCGTGTACCGTGCATTGGGTTCATGTTAAACAAACCCACATGGCCCAAATTAATCCGGAGTCCCCGGCTACGACGTGCCACATAGTCGGATCGTGGTTCTGGCACGTAAAACCCAAGATGAATATTAAATGCCGCAACAATTTGGATGCCACGGGATTCGGTATAAACGTATGTGATAACCATGCATCAGTCTAACAATGCATGATTTGCAATATTTGCGAATTGAACAAAACAATAGGGCTACAATGAACTGTCACTCCATGCGAATTTGTCATTTAAACTGCCACAAAGATTCTAATAAAACGTTCATTTACGATTTTTTAAAGTTAGTCTGCCATAATTTACGTTATTCGCGGAAAAGTATAGCCTCATTATGTCAACTCCTGCAAGAAAGCTACGTTCGCTATGCTCATAGCCTTTTCAAGCGAAGCTTGTATACGCTAGCCTGCGCCGGCGATGTAACGCTAAAGAAAACCAGCTGCTCTCAAAGTTGCACAGGTGGCTCATGCTCGGCACGCGCTCGTACCACTGCTCCCGCGTTCGTCGTTATCGTCTGCTTCCACAGCTGGCTGCGTTGCCGTTCATCATTCCGGCTTAGAATTTCACTTCTCTTCTGTCATCCTAATATGGAGGCGGCGTTTACGGGGGCATGAGCCATTGCTTAAGGGTGTATGAGCCATTCATTGTCTTACTTAACGGACAGATTTAAGTTTGAAGAAATTTCATAGAAATCCATCCAGAATGAACGCTCGTCGCTGAAGGGCTCGTCGTCAACGTACCGATTCTAGCGTGAGAGCTTCCGAAGGCCAGGCGAAACGTCAGCGAAGAGCCGCGGACGCCGAGTTGAGGGAGCGCGATGTTGAGGCCAAACGTCAGCGTCGTCGCGCCCTCCAGGAACCCGACGACGGTGATGCACGCCTCGGCAACGCTTGGGCCAACTTCCCTGGTGCGACGGCCAGGTTCCAACGCGAGTTTCTCAACCGTAACTTCGGAGTCAGCTGCATTGCATGCGACTGGTTGTGGTTCGAGCACAACGTGGTACTCGTCGGTACAATTCGTTCAGAGGAACACTGAAGAAACAGATGAGAAGCTTCGCTTACCCCCATTTCCTCGTCAGGGGAAGGGCTACTAATTTTTTCTAAAGAATCTGTAAGTGTGAAGAAAAACACACATTGTATGTGTGTGTTTGTGTCTGGGCGTGTATGCATGCGCGCGTGAAAATTTCAAAATTGTCTTGTGACGCTCCCGCCTGGTCTATTTTTTTCTTCCTGGATGCTAACAGGACCTCATACACTTCGCAGTCGTACGCTAGTGATGCTTACCACCACCGCAAAGATGACTGTGCAGGGACTACTTGATAATTTTGCAAAGGTCACTGACATATTTGGATATTACATATGTGACTCTGTACTTTTCGTCTTTGAGATACGGCGACTTTCGGGTAGAAGGCGTACGTCGATAGCGAAGTATTTACTGAGTGCTGCTTGATTTCTTTATGATAGCTCTATTTTATGAAAACGGTCAACTAGTGCATAAATTTCTTGGTGAATTAGGTACCCGGACGTCGTACTGAGTAAGGTACTGGTCAAACTGGCCAAACTGTTGTACTTGCTTGCGACTTTCTCGTTTCCTACCGATCAACTACTGATTCATAACCTCCAGTCGCCCGGCTCTAAAATACTCGCATTGGCCCGCAGATTGACGCTCGGCCGAGGCCTTGCGCAGTGTCGGCGCATCAGTTTCTTCGAAGCGTCAATTTGTTGGCCGACTCAAACCTGAAATAGATAGTACCAAAGCCCGTGAAACAATCCCAAGTATGACTTAGGGCTAAATTACTTTTGACACACCATAAACAATCAAACATTGTTAATTCAATGTTTCTGCATGTGACATCGGAGTCGGTGGAGCCCTGGTAAAGTTCTAGAGTTAAAACAATCGTCTGGGACGTAATAATCGGACGTAAGAGAGAAAGGGAGAAAGAGAGAGAAAGGAAGTCACCACGAATGTCAGAGAAAGGAGAGAGGGAGATAAAGGAAGAAATAGAGAGAGAGAGAGGTGGATAAAGATAGAGAGATAAAGAGAAAGAAATGGCGACAGAAAGAAAGTCACCACGAAGGTCAGAGAAAGACAGAGAAAGAGAGAGAGAAAGAAAGAAATGTAGAGAAAGAGATAGAGAGAAAGAAAGAGAGAGAGAAAAAAAGGAACTAAAGAGAGAGAAAGACAGATAGAGAGAGAGAAAGAAAGAAAATCACCACGAAGGTCAGATACAAACACGACAAGCTTCGCTTACCCCCCTTTTCTCGACAGGAGAAGCGCTGGTGATTATTTTACTACGCGACGTTGCGGTCATAGGTCTGTAAGGGCAGGGCGAAATGTTATTTGGAAGCGCTAGGGCCTTAACCAGAAACTATTTTCGGGAAAGCTTTTTCGGAGACAACAGCGGCAATTTTGAAAGTTTTATGCTCACTTATTCTCACATGTGAATCAAGCAAATGCAAAAATGCCCGCGTAACGTGCATTGGTGCACGTCAAATAACACCCGACGGTCATAATTAATCCGGAATGCTTCAAAATAAATGCTTCCAACGACCAACAAAACATAATTTAATTTTTTAAGGATTGCGCCGAACAACAAAACTACAACTTGCACTTTTGTTTTTCTGGCTGCATAATAACAAAGGAGTCTAACAAAAACAACCGAAAGCAATCTGGTACAATAATCCTGCCCCGTAAACTAGTGCCGGAGGAAACTGTAGTGATTCATCGTAGGTATATAATAGCTACAAATGGAACTTCTGAATGCATGAACAAAAGCACGCAGAAACCAAGAGCCAGCAGGTAAAATAGAATTGGCGCCCCAGCAGAACAGAGTGGAGGTTTTACGACGCCGATTGCGACGATTTACGACCTGCATTCGACAGAGCGTCATAGCGTGGCTACGCGGCTACCAGAATCTTTAGAGGGAAGTGCCGAAAAGGAGAGTGGCGCATCACCGTCCGCAGCAGTTCCGTAGTTCCGGCCATATGTGCGGAAGCAACTGCTTCCTTGGCAGCTTCGCATCGAAGCGGAACCGGATGCCAAAGCCAAGGGGAAAATGTTTTAATACATTCAGTGTATCCTAAGACCGGGGGATATTTCAGCTTTTCAGAGAATTTCGCAAAAGTTTAACTCAACACCGAAGAGTTATGAGTGTGCCGACGACTAAATTTGTTTAAACCGATGGTGCGTAGATCTGTTTCATTGCTCTTGCGTGGCCTTTCTAAGGAAAGCTTTTGGAAAGGCTAGCGTATATTGCTGCCTATGTGATATTTGGCGGTTCCTAACCATTCAGTGCAGCTGATGAACGTTTGCGGTGGGAATTCTGTGTGATCGGAATTAGAGCACTGCACGGGCTCGGGCTTACCCGAAAGCCCGGGCCCGGCCCGGCCTCTGGCTCGGGCCGGGCTAGGGCACGGCATGTGTTTTGCGACCCGGGCCCGGACCGGGCTCGAACTTTCTGGTGGTGTGCTTATAACGTGCACCGAGTTATCCTCGCGCGTCTCGACTCTGAAAAACGTTTTTTTTTTTTTCGGTCTGGGGCCGGTTTCCAGCCGGGCTCGGGCCGGGCTCGGGCCTAAGGTAAAGAGGGGTGGCGGGCCGGGCCGGGCGGGTAACATAGATTATTTCCGGGCCCGGGCCGGGCTGGGGTCTCGCCATAAAACTTTTGGTTGGGCTCGGGCGGGCAGCCCGAACAAAAACGGGCCCGAGTAAAAACGGGCCCGGGCCGGGCTCGGGCTGAAAAAATCGGCCCGTGCAGTGCTCTAATCGGAATAGCCACATCACATACACTGTAACGATGAAAAATAAAAATGGGGGCAGCTTCACACTATTGGTGTGAAGTCGGAGCAAACAGCGAAGCTGGTGGCCCTTCTCTAGCTTTAGCTTGGTTCTCTGTTAACTTTAACTTGGCCTTTCTATTTATTAGCTTGGCTTTTCTAGGCTTTAGGTGGCGGCGCTGGGGAAACTTTGGATCGGTGCGAAATCTTCGGAGTCGCTCTCGAGTGGCAGCGCGGCGCTTTTCGCGCCGCTCTTCCTCTTCTTATGATGATTTCCGTATACTGGATTCTGAGCGTTATAGGAATACGCCCGCAACATCTGAGCTTCGTTTACGTTGTTAAATAATATCTGAGGTTATGTCTACAAGCATGTCGATAGGAAGTCACGTCTAATGTTGTAGAGTGTCATTGAGTTGTAGGCGTATATGTACGTACACTTTGTGCAAAGGTACAACTGTGGCAATGGAGACATTCAGAAAACAATGCTTCGAAGAGGATGGTTTATTCTAGAAGAGCGGCCTCCTCGTCGCCTTCCTGACAGGAAGGTTGATAGCCTGGCGATAATGCAGCCCTGGTGCCTACTGTCCTCCTTGTGAAGTGAAATATGACGGTGGTTATTACTGTCAGAGGACATCGATGTAACACTATACTTCCTCTATTCTGTCCACGAGCGATACATAAACTCACAACCTTCTTTTACTTTGTCCCATAGACGCACGGAAATCGTAGATCTACTCAGCAGAATAGGCGCCCTCAGATAAGTTTGTTCTGATATGGAACACATCGCGCAATCTCGGGAGTGGGTAATGGCAACAGAGCGCAATACACGAGCGCGCATCGTTGGCTCCTTTTTATGGATGCGTAGGTTGCTTGTCCATTCGTCAAGCAAGAAGCTCGCTGGTTCTGGATGCTACAGAAGTCAATAAGCCAACACGTCGAAGAATGAGTGTAACAAACGTTGTTCCTGATGACGGGCACATCAATAACGGCGCAGAGAGGCTTGCGGCGTCGCGGGGGTTGGTCTGTGTCTGCGGTCGCTGGCTCGTAGAAACCAGATCTGTTTCTCTGTATTGATCGGCATTCGCCAGCAAGTAATGATGGTAAGGGCCCTGAGGGACCAATCGGAGCTGGACCCGCAATTATGCGCATTACAACTACGAGGTCACCCACACTTACAGGAAAGACGTCATTATTATTCAAGCACTGTTAGAAGCGAAAAAAGGAAGACCTACACGTCATTCGACCGACAAGAGATATTTTCCCAATGTTTAAATGGATTTCCGATAAAGTAAAAGAAATGTTGAAATTATGATAATTACGTTTTTTTCCCGAATCACGAACGACACTCTACGTGTACTTAATTTGATAAATCTGACTATCTCCTTCGAATCAGCACAGAGTAACAAATGATGCTCCCCCGGAGCATTCGAAAGGAGTTGATAAGAAGGAATCAGTTGGACATTTACTGACTTTTAAAAAACACCGCATATCCACGGGGTGAATGATGATGAGTGGGCGAAGCTCCGGAGGGAATCTTCGGTAAACCGTGAATCTTCCGTGTAATTCGCCCAGTCTCGCCGCACTAAATCGAACGATTGACTTCCACCAATGACACGCGCCATATGTGACGTCATTCCTATTTTATAACAGCGCCCTTCATTATAATTGCACCATCTCCCGCTTAAGGGGACGCTAGCACAAACGCGTTAGAAACGTGCAGTACTCTCTAGTAAGGGGGAGAGGCCACAGCGTCTTACGCAGCCGTTTACACATGCCGGAACGTGCACCGCCTTTTCCGACGCCATCACATGACTGCTGAGAGAGTATAACCCCCGTATTCATAAACGCTCCTCGACTTGAACTTGACTTGCCACCGCCTTCAACGCGTTTCGAACGCGCTGCCCAAGGCGGTGGCAAGTCAAGTTCAAGTCGAGGAGCATTTATGAATACGGGGTAAGGCGGAGAGGCCACAGCGTCTTACACCAGCTTCTTACACGGGCCGTAACGCGCTAGCACAAACGCGTTAGAAACGCGCAGTCTTTCGTTAATGTTGGGTATTTATTGTCATCGTGGTGCGTGTGTCCATGTGCGCTTCGTGGCGTAGTAGTTAGCGCCGCGCGTTCGGAAGCGAGGGGTCCCTCGTTCGATTCCGCGCTACGGACACAACTTCCGGAATTTTTTTTAGGGGCGAAGCTCCTTAGGGTGTGGGTCTGTCCCTCCTCTGTAGTATGTAGTAGGTAGCCACGTCTACTTTTATTTTAAAAAAAATTCCGAAAGTTGTGTCCGTGGCGCGTAATCGAACCAGGGACCCCTCGCTTCCGAACGCGTGGCGCTAACCACTACGCCACGAAGCGCACATGGACACACGCACCACGATGACAATAAATACCCAACATTAACGAAAGACTGCGCGTTTCTAACGCGTTTGTGCTAGCGCGTTACGGCCCGTGTAAGAAGCTGGTGTAAGACGCTGTGGCCTCTACGCCTTACCCCCGTATTCATAAACGCTGATGGCGTCGGCAAACGCGGTGCACGTTCCGGCATGTGTAAACGGCTGCGTAAGACGCTGTGGCCTCTCCCCCTTACTAGAGAGTACTGCACGTTTCTAACCGTGCAGTACTCTCTAGTAAGGGGGAGAGGCCCTTACTAGAGAGTACTAGCGTCTAGCGTCCCCTTAATAAGCGGGAGATGGTGCAATTATAATGAAGGGCGCTGTTATAAAATAGGAATGACGTCACATATGGCGCGTGTCATTGGTGGAAGTCAATCGTTCGATTTAGTGTGGCGAGACTGGGCGAATTACACGGAAGATTCACGGTTTACCGATGATTCCCTCCGGAGCTTCGCCCACTCATCATCATTCACCCCGTGGATATGCGGTTCTTTTTTCTTTTTTTTTTCATGAAAGTAGACGTGGCTACCTACTACTACTACGACGACGACTACTACTACTACTACATACTACAGAAGAGGGACAGACCCACACCCTAAGGAGCTTCGCCCCTAAAAGAAATATCTGCACAATGTTCCTGGGGAAATGATCATCCGGTCGTATAATGTCGCAATATTTTGTTTACTGCCTCTAAAACAATCGTACAACGATGACTGATTCTGATAAGTCCAACAAACTTACTACTCGCCAGCCTATTATGCACTGGCGTTTTACATGAATTCATTATTTGACGCTTCTGTTTGAAATTCGGTTCATTCAGGCATGGACTTTAGCAAACATGGATAGAACACTGTTCTCCTTGTAAGATTTTTTCTGTACTGCTGCGTTGCTGTCACCAACCATGTTTGCCGGTTCCGCCAACACAAACCGATGCGTTTTTATTTTTTGCAAGATAAGCAGCATGGAGGATATCGTACGCATCTTAACTGGTGGCTCTGCATCATTTGGCTTGCAGCAGAACAATAGGTGAGTCGTCCCCAGTCATGCAACATTTATTGTTTTCTAGGGTAGTTCAAGAAGCACAATGCCCCAATTTATTTTCCTGATGTCTAAACCAGAATAGGGATTAAAACATTCCCATTGCGGACATTTGGCTTTTTCGTCGGCATCTGTGGTGATCTTTCTAAACGCAATGTAGTTAAAATATCCTTTGAAATCGGCGTATGGTCGAAACACACTTGACTTGTCAAAGCAGTAGGCTGCCATTAAGTTACTGGTAGCGGAGAAAGAATCTGATGGAACAAAAAGAAGACATAAACTACAAAATATTTACTAAGGTTGACGTTCCGGCTCGCACACGCGGGAGCCTTGTTCACAAAAAGATGGAATCTTTAATAGATATTCTCGAGCGTTTCTCGAGCTCCATATTCAGACTCTACACGTTAGCGAGTGATATCAACGTATTCGTATGACTATAGGGTGGGGAAGAAACAGACATGGGACGAACAGGCAGAGAGGCTGGGGTGGTATTGCGTTTCGTCGCAACCAATAGAGCCACGTACTCTTCTGCGTACAGATACCACGACAGACGGGATAGGAGAGCTCTCAACGTGCAGCACACGCGCCAAGGGATTAGGAAAGACTGCGATATGTGTGGCCCTCGACTTGTCGACAGAGATTAGGAAACAGACAGGGAAAGGTCCGGGAAGACGGGTCAGGGTGGTTTTGCTCTCAACGGCCCGATGACTCCGAGGCCTGTACGCCCGCATCGGTTCACCACTTGCGACTGTGAGCTTAGCGCAGGTTACTCAGCATTCCCCTCTGAAGTCCCGCGAAGGTCGACTCATGGGGGCTCTCTGCTGGCCAGATCGATACGTGTGAGAGCCGCGTTTCTTTGGGGCAACGTTATTCTTGGCCTTAGTATTCGAAGACAGTTTCGACGTATTAAAATAATAAAAGACCACACACTCCATATTTTATAATCGTATATGACTATACACGGATGAGATATAAAAACGCGTATGTTCTCATGTACATACGAGGTAAGCACTATACGATATCGGGAAAATAATGGTTTTTATATGACATCCCCATATGTTCGTATATCGACTGTGGGCAAAGTCTAGTGTAGAACTTGAGCAATTTCTTAGTGTGTTGCATGCGACCTGACCTTGGTTATAACGAAGGACTGCACTGGATATAGTGAAACGTTTTAATACATCTCGGGTATATCGAATGAGCTGCACCGGATGTAGTGGAACGTTTAACAGTCCCGAGCCAGCGCAGCATTCAGGAGCACGCGTGGGATATATTGCGGGCAGTATCGATACACTAAGCTCGCATATAATAAAGCTTATGAAAATACCTCGGCTGTATCGAAGTACTTACATCAAATATAGTGAAGGTTGTGGAAAGTCTGAAGTAAATTTCCGGTGTACTTAGATACCTAGGATTTTCGGAAGTCATGCTAACTCTATTGCGCAGCTTCGCTGTGTCTTTCTCTCGCTGCTATAGAATGGAAGCAATCCAGTTTACAGCAATTGTTTGGTCATGGTTACTACTCTTTGTTCAATTGTGCTGCGATCAGGATATGAAAATGTGGAACAAGTGGCTTTTATTCAATAGCTAAATAAATGGAGGGGCAGTTGTTCGACACAGGCCAGATCTAACCTAAGGAATTGCAGCAATGCTCCAAACTTGCTTCCAGCCTTACAAGCGCAGTGCGGTTAGTTTATGCTTAGCAAGTACCACATATTAGTACCATCAAAGGACGCTAACAAGCCCCGATAATCCTCCCAACAATCAAAGTTTTCTGACATTTTCTGTATACGCTGAATCAAGGGCAATGCGGCACCATCACTCCCCCCCCCCCCCCCCCCCCCTCAGTCACCGAGACAATTACCTGATTAAGAGCTCTTTCAAAGTGACCCTCTTGTTTCCGAGTCCTCTCATTTAATTTCTATATCGGTTCGTATTCTGCTTGTTTTGTTCTTATTCATGGCGTTAATTTTCATTCTGCGCACAATGTGTGCAGCTGCAGGCGTTCCTCCTGCGATGTGTATTAAAAAAAAATTTCATCCTACTTCTGAGTGGACTGATAATAATTTTTGCGAGTGAAACGGGGCACTGTAAAATTAGCGGGATAACTTTGAGAGCTTGGGCGAGTGCATTAAAGAGCACGAACTATAAATAAGCAAACCGATTGGTAAGTAAACGTAAAAAAACAACATAAATAATCAGGCGGATGTGTTTCACGAGAGATTACGAGGTTAATGAGTTGCGGCTCGCTATTGCGCATTTAGAAAATGAGCTTTTATTTGAAGCGGTCTGAACAAAACCGTTTCCTCTCACCGTCTGCAGCAACTACTTTCTTCACGCTCCATGTCACTCGCATTTCATCCACCAGTTTCATCTGATTAACGCTTCAAGACCCCACTTCGAGGTATCCAGATAGTTACACTGCCACATTTTTAGTATTACTGTGGACTGGTCTCGACACACAAGCCCTCAAAGCCATTAAAAAAGTCGGGGTAGCTTGCACTATAGTGGCGCAAGGCTAAAGACGCAGTGGAGCTGATCGGTTCCTAGCTGGTCCTGGCTATACGAAGTGAGGCTAAGTTATACGAAGTAATGCCAAGTGATGCTAAGTTATACGAAGTGTATAGGCATTTCCTCGTGGTCCGTGGCATCGGGGAACGCCTCGCGAAGCACTTGCAGTCCGAGCACGCGTAGGGGAAGTGGGGCGAAAGCCAGTGTACGGGCGGCGCGCAGCAGACGACACGCCGGGCTGAGGTCATGCGGCGCATGCGCAGTAGTGCGCAGCTGGTGGGAACTCGGCCGAACCGCCGCCGTAGACGCCTGCTGCAGTCACGGACACCGCGAGCGTTCGGCGCCAGTGCGGGGAAACGGAGAAGCGCGGACGGATGGCGTCGGCACCACCTCTGCGCATTGCTTCGTTGATGCTGCTACAATTTGTTTCTCTCTCTCTCTCTCTCGCTCTCATTTTTTCTCTCTCTCTCCCGAGCATAGCGTGTGACGCTCCGCGAGGTGGTTGCTAGGCGACGCATTGGCAGGCGGCACACATTACGGCCGGCTTAAACAGCTCCGCTGTTAAAAATCATTATGCACAACCAAGAAACCATGAATGCCGACCTCATGGCCATCGCAGAACAGAGCGACGAAAGCGTGGAGAACAACTGTACAAACTGCTTTAGCCTTAATTTGCGTTTACTGTGCTCAACTATATCCTCAAAGACGCGATCAATTTACATGCACGTTGATTGCGTGCGGTGATAGTGACTGGCTGTGATTGTGAGCCTCTGCACCGTATCCCCTCTTTATTTTTTCTATATACCTCCCCATTTCTCATCCGCCAGTGCAGGGTGGCAAACAAGATTTCCTGTTCTTGTTAACCTCCCTGCCTTTCTTCTTACGCCTCTTTCTCTCTCTTTGAGTAAACAAAAATATTTTGCAAGCATAGCAATTTCGGTAGCGTAAGCCGAATTTTGTAAACTTCTGTCGCCCCACTGTCATCATCGTGCTCATTATCACTTTTATCATTTTTTGCTGCCAGACGAAGTCACCAGGAAACGAAATTCTATTTTTACCTACCCAAATATTTGTTCCCGGGTGGTGGTGACTGGTGAGGAGCTCTTTTGGCAAAATAAAGAAAGGTGTGGACCCCCTAGCGGGAACCTACATACTAGGTGGTGTCCTTAGACCGGGACCCCCATTGGTCGAAGCCGCCGTCCTGGCTCTCTGGATCAAGGCCCTTTGGGCTTGAATGTCTGAGCAGCCAAGCAGGGCCGTCTACCAATCCTCTCGAGTAGGTTTGGGGGTTAAGGCTGAATTTTGCTGGCCGGCCCATACCATGTGGTGGCTATCTCCTGCCTCGCCGCAGTGCTGGCACCAGGCGGTGACCATAGGGTCAAAGTGTTTCATAATAGCCGGGCATAACATCGTGTTTGTGAAAAGTCTCGGGAACACGCGTTCGCTCGCCCGCCCGAACCCCTTAGCGGGCATAGAATATCGGCGATGACTATCTTTATAGCAATCTAGTATGTCTCTAAATCTGGTGAGGAGTTGGTCCTCATCCTGGTCCATGGAGTCTGCGGGAGCTACCCGGGAGATGAGTGCTCGTGCAGCCGCATTTACGGTCTCATTTTCCCCTAGACCCTGGTGACCAGGAGTCCAGACTATGTTTTGCCGGAGGATCTCATTTGTTCATGCTCCAACACAATATTCTTTCTGCCAGAGGTGTGATCCATCCGGCCGGTAGTTACGGCACGCCCCTCGCGAGTCCGTAATGATATGTTTAGAAGAAGGGTTGAAAGCAGCCAGGGCAATGGCCTGTATTGGGCCAGGAGCTCTGAAGGTGAGCCCGTCCACCTGTCGTTGTTGTGAACTACTGCAGCCGTGTACCACCCCCTCCGGTTTGGGCCAGCAATGTCAACGTAGTACATACGCCGTCTTGTCCGCCATAATGGCGCTCGACGGCACGCGTCCGCGCCGCTCTTCGGCCCTCATGTTCTTCTCTATCCATTTCCGTGGGGAGAGGGTTAACTAATGTGGCGCGGCGCCATAGTTCAGGTACCCGCACACTCTCCGATATATGTTCGTCGTGTTGTATATCTAGCCTGTCCAGCAGTGCCTGGCCAGAGCATGTTTGGGCTAATCGTGTGTACTGATTTGTGCGGTGAGCTTCCTTGAGTTCCTGGTAAGTGCTGACTACCCCTAGTGCCGTAAGGCGAGCGTTCGAGGTGGCTGTTGGAAGGTCAAGTGCTATATTTATCAGTTTTCGTGTGATGACGTCTATCTTGTCGTTTTTGTGTTTGCGCAGGAGAAGGTATAGGGCACCGAGTAGAGTATTCTACTGATGACGAATGCATGTGTCAATCGTAAGGCATCTTTGCTCAGTAAGGCCCCCTTCTTGCTGGAGACGCGGCGCACTATACGGCCCACCTGGTCTCCAATCTTGCGGAGTTTGTTCAGTATTGTGTCCACCCGCAGTTACTGATGGATGTAAAATCCTACAATTCGTATCTCCGGTGCATCTTTGATAGCTCCGGCAGATAGGGATAAGGAAGGCACGTGGGATGTCGGGACGTCACCATTATCGCGCGATCTTCGTTGTCGTCGTATGGCAGCGTGCCGTCACTGTTATGATATCATTAGCACCAGTGCTATTTTCGTCATTGCGCGGTAGTCGCTGTCGATGTGGTTTGGATGCTGGTTTTGTGCTTTTTCTATATTGAAACGAATGCTGTGCTGTTTGTTCTATGCGGGATGCCAAAGAATGTATGCAGTTTTCACTTCAATCGCTGAAGATCTTTTTTTTTCTTCTTCCCTTTTTGGCCGTGAGGACGCCGCCGCGAAAAATCCCGACCAACTAAAGGTTTACAGCTTCACTGTAGAGCGCTAAATGACAGGACTAGAAGCAAAAATAACAAATTTTCACGTAGGCTTCCGCCGCGATACAGAAAACAAAGCTTGCATTACACATTTTGTTTCTCCATTGCCTCAAAAACTTTGGTCTTTGTTTTTCATCCGATAATGAGAACTCTTGCACATGAGACGCTGGGGAAGCCCTTGTTTCACATCGTTCTCAAGAAGACAACGATCTACAGTACCTTTTTTTACCGTGCATTCTTCATTCAGAACTTTATCTTGAGAATCACCAGCACCGCGTTCACACAGCCCAGACGTAACGACGAGCGAGCAAGGGCTGACGTGCACACGATCGGAATTTTCCTTAATTGCAACCGCGGTTCGCCGAATTGCCTCACTATTTCCAAGCGACGATTCGCGCAGGAGTAAATTAATCAATGCGAAGAGCTGATGGCGCTCGTTCAATTCGAATGTAGTTCTGTAGTGGATGGAAGGATGCATGGTGAGATAGCGAGAAAATGTGGGAGCGAGGGGGAGGAGTAGAAGGAAGTTCCCGTCGCGATATATGCGATTGTGGTTGTACGGTGAAAACAGTTTTCCCTGCCCGTGTATAGGCTGCGTGTGGTGATTAGAACGGAGCGTGAAACCAGTAAATGTAAAACTCACGACCGCAAGTACTTTTAGTTAGGGCCGTCCGCTAATTACGGATTAGCAGGAACGGCGCAATTAATCTCCCGCTGCTCTTCGAGTGCCCACTCTAATTGCTCCGATTCACGCAAATCTTTGGCGGTGGGGGAAGATTGGTGCTTTGGAATGCTTTTTATCACGTTGCTGGTTCCGCACATTTTACGCGCCGTCATTCGCTTGTCGCGTGTTACCAAACGTTCTTACGTGGTGCTTTTGGAAATCGTGGTTCACGGTACTTGAAAGGTAACGATGGTGGGATCGGTGTTCCGCGCGAGAAACTTTCATTTGTCCGCTCACGGCTTCGCGCATTACCGGAAGACTGCAGAAAAGCGCGTTCAGCTGCCGTACTGACTGAGTCGTAATGAGAATGAAAAAAAAAAAAAAGACGAAGAACACGAGAGAAAGAGAAGCCGAATAAAAGGATGACAAGAGTGCATGAAGATTGCGATTCCTAATCACGGTGTTCCACGTGTGTCTTCGTTATTGTTTTGACATTTCGCACTCTCGTCGAGAGAGTTTTGGGAGCACAAAGAAGAAGCTGTGCACGTCGGTACGCAACAATAGATTTTCTTCGAAGGAATTAGTTGCAACTGTGGCACTCAAAAGTGATAGGTTAGACAAGCCATTTCTTTTGCTTACTTGCTTTTATTGCGATAGCAATTATATGGACACTCAAAAGCAGATTTCTGCCGTCGCCGTCGCCCTGAGGTTCCCTATGACGTCAATGGAGATGAAATTGTCGCCGATGATGATAAGTGGTTCTTGAGGGAAAGGGAAAGGTTGGCGCGCCGAACGCTGTATGTGCGAGTGAAAGGGCGCGAGGGGCGCGCGCTTTCACGGGGAGTGAACGCACGGCGGAGAACAAACGCGCGTTCTGCGCCGTGCTCCCTTAAGGGCTGCAGAAGTAGGCGTCTCTTTCCTCCTTTACAATCACCAAACGCGCCTTCTTCCGACGCGCGAAAGGCCGTGGGGGAGGGGGAGGGAAGGGAGGCGACGTTTAGCTGCGGCACCAAGTGCCTATTTATATCAGAGGCTCCGGCGACAGTCACCAACGCCGCACGCATTTTGAGCGAACGCGGGCAAAACGCCGACGGCATCCACAACAGTTCTGCGTGTTGCCGGTGCTGCTGCATGTCCAAGTTTATACAGCTGATAAAGCTAATGTCATTACTCCGTATAGCTCTCTACAAATTTGCTGTCGCAATTGATGCTTCGCCTTTCAGGTGAAACTGCGACAACTTTTTTTCTTCGTGGTTGTTTTACATATTTTATTGCGATAGCAATTATATGGACACTCAAAGCAGATTTCTGCCGTCGCCGTGAGGTTCCGTATGTTGTGAATGCTGTGAAAAGAAACAACAAAGCACACAAAAATCAATAAATAAATAATCTGCCACGTTAAGACTACACTGAGACTAAAATAGACTACGATAGTGATGTGCATATAAATAATTGCACACTCTAACAACGCATAAATTGTAAAATTGTACATAATCATCTCTCACAATGCAATGGCATGTTAACATTTCAGTCTCGTTTCAGTCTTCAGATGATTACCATGGTTCGTGAGTGTCCCTCTACTACCAAACAACAATGCTTCACATTACGTGGCGCTCAACCGGAGTTGTGGCTGTGAAATGTTTCTTTCCACCTTATAAAGCGTAGCAGCCGCAGAAAGCACACACGACAAAGAAAATCAACTTCTGCAGTAAAGGAGGCACAATTTGTACTTCGACTGAAAACAAAATTAATAAATGCGCAGCGGTCAATATGATTCCGATATGATTTGAAAATTATGACTTGAATAACAATTTCAATGTGCACAATCCAGGATAATCCGCTTCTCGTTAGAGAACATATTCGATGCACTTATTTAGGCGGGTCACGCCAAACGACGCTTAGCGCGCGGCCCTGTCTTCCGTACACAGTATCCTTGATCTTCTCTTCCTACAACAAATGTTAGCGATCGGTTTCACCTCCTCTCCCCACCTAACTTCGGAGGAGACGAACAGAAAGGCTTACGGTCGTAAACGGCGGCCACGCGGAACCAATTGAGAAGGAATACGATCATTTCTCGATTTGTTCAGCGCGGCATTCCTTGCGAGCTTTTCCGTGTGTAGTTCTCACACGGTAGCTGCACGGCTCGGCGCAGTGTATGTGACGGGGTGGCGCTAGCGATGTGACTGATGAGCCTACAGCCTTAACGTGGCTTTAAAGAGCTCTACAGCCGTCTTCGAAGCTCATAGGCAGTGAATGGTTAGGCCTGACCAGGACGACGAGATATCCCGGTTAAGCCTCCCACCATGCAGCGTTTGTTTCACGCATAAGATTTTTATTTAACTCGTGTCTTTAGTTTCGCAGATATTGTTCTGCGCAGTAGCGTACAAGTATGAACTGTGTTGCACTGTGTATGATCTTGCTGTGTTTGAATTTTATTTCGACATTTTCTTTGCTTGTACAGTCTCCCTTTTTCCTTTTTATGCACCACTCCTGCTTTGGCTGCCAAAAAGCAGCTGGCAGTATTGTCAAATAAATAAATAAATAAATAAATAAATAAATAAATAAATAAATAAATAAATGAATAAATAAATAAATAAATAAATAAATTAATTAATTAATTAATTAATGAATGAATAAATGAATAAATAAATAAATAAATAAATAAAGAAATGAATAAATAAATAAATGAATAAATGAATAAATAAATAAATAAATAAATGAATAAATAAATAAAAGGTTCCGGAAAGAAATGAAGAACGATACAGGGAATAAAATAGAAAGTCAAGGTGGCTATTTTCCCTTCCTTTGATAATAGCGGCATATGTACAGTACGATCCCACCCTCCTCAACACACACACACACACACAACACACAACAGCACGCACACACGCACAGCACTCAGACAACGTCAGGTCGCACAACACACAACACACACACACACACACCACACACACACACACACCCACACACACACACACACACACACACACACACACACACACACACACACACACACACACACACACACACACACACACACACACACACACACACACACACACCACACACACACACACACACACACACACACACACACACACACACACACACACACACACACACACACACACACCACACACACACACACACACACACACACACACACACACACACACACACACACACACACACACACACACACACCACACACACACACACACACACACACACACACACACACACACACACACACACACACACACACACACACACACACACACACACACACACACACACACACACACACACACACACACACACACAACACACACACACACACACACACACACACACACACACACACACACACACACAGGAAAAAAAGAAAAACAATTCCCGGCGAACACGTATGAATAGCGGAAAGAATTCCTCAGTGCATTGTATAGGGTAAAGAAGTTGAATTCCTTTCTTTCTGCCTTCTTTTTATTCTTTTTTTTTGCGTTTATATGGCATGTTCTAGCGCTTGTCAAGATTTCTAGGGTTATGCAATAAAGGCAGCTAACAGGCAATTTAGCTAAGCCTTGCTAAAGAACCTATCACTGGTTAAAGCTTACCAACGTATGACGTTCTTCCCAACGTTTGACGTTCTAGAAGCTAAGAAGAAAAGCGGTGGTCAGAAACTGTTTCTACAGTTTTCGCACTTGAAGGAAGGCGCTCTAGATCTGACTCTATGAGCGTGAACAAAACCACGAGGTACATTTGAGGCCAACACCCGGCGTCAATTTCATGTATTATTTTGTTTAAAGTAGTAATAATACCTTCCTGGCTGAATGCAGCGTGGCGAGGAGTGGTTACTATGGAAACAATATCTTAGTATGCAATACTATGTTGTACTATTCTGTAACAGTGCTGAATACAAAGAATTATTTCTTCACTGTGCAATGTAAGCTGTGGGGCAGCGAAGGAGCTGATGACTGGTGATGGTAACTTTGGATCCGTGAAGATGGTTCCAGTCGAGCGACTTTATATCTGGTTAAAATATTCATTGCAAAATTGGGGGGGGGGGGGGAGGGGGTATTCTGAAAGTGCCCACCTATACTCGCGGACAACTTTTTGTGGCTATGAAGGGAAAGCTACGGAGGCAAAACGGGCTCAAGTGATAGCACTTCTGAAAAGAGTCCCGCGTTTTAATCCACGCGAGTTTAGGCTGGGGAAGAGAAAACATAAAACACCTTATTAGCAACAGTTAAGTAAGACAGAACACACCACTGAGCGTAAAACTTTGCTTATCTTGCGGCTTTTACCTTCCGCGTCTGGGCAAACGCGAAACCGTCGCACGTGGAAGCTGCGTCGGTTCAGAGTATGCTCCGAGCAGCCGAAAGCACTGTCAAACGCTGGCGGACTACTTGGCGCGGTAACACATGTGCAGCATCCACGCGCCCGTAGCTTTCCCTTCATTGACACAGAAAGTTGTCCGTGAGTATAGTAGACATGTCCATTTCGTCTGCTGCTGAAGTTCTGATTAGCTGGGCTGGGGTACGCGTCAGAAGTATACAGGCGCCCCCAGCCAATCAGCACTTCAGCAGCAGACGAATTGGACATATCCACTAGGCGGACACTTACAGAATAGACCCCTTGATTAGCGGATGCAAAGCCCAACCTTTTATCTACGGTAAATTCTAGTCAGGACCTATGAAAGCGGAGTGACCGAGAAAAGAAAGAAAGTGGTTGTAGATTTTCTGACATGAGGCGCTTGCAGTTGGGTGGACGCTGCAGTGAGATTCTAATGGCGGTTATGCTTCCGTGGCGGTTGTCATTTTCAACAGTGAAGCAGATGGTTGTTGCTTCCTAACCTCTTCGCTTCACACATGAAACTGCAGTGTAGGAATACCGTCTATGTTCTTCGCTTTGTTTGCGTGTTGCTCGTAATTACGACACGTGATAGCTCATATATACCAACTGTGACATAGTTTCGAATGCGGCTGCACAGTTTCTGCGGATCCCTTAGAAGCTAGCTTCTCTGCAGTAAGAGTTCTTTTGTGGAGAAACACATTTGCGGGATTCACTTTGCCGTTTTGTTGAGGATAGGATAGGAATAAACTTTATATGTCCAACGGATATGGCTGTTGGTGCCCGGGGCTAGGCTGCCAGGGGTACATCGCCGGAAAAAAATCTCTCGAGATCCTCGGCAATAGCCCTGGCCCACTGGACGGCCCACTCCTGGTCTTCGGGTGCCTCGCTGAGGAGGGCGGCTTGCCATCTCTCTTTGAGGCGCCCACCTTCAGAGGGTCCTGATGTTGTCTTCTGCCTTCCTCTTGGTGCTTCTTGCTCATGGCGTTGACATTCCCAAAGCATATGGGCCATATCAGCCCGTTCGTGCTCGCACCAGGGGCAGCCGGGCGATGGGTGCCGCGCGGGCCACAGGCGGTGCAGGTGGTAGGGGTTGGTGAAAGTGCCTGTCTGCAACCGCCTCAGGTCGACTGCCTGGGACCTGTCCAGCCGCCCGTGGGGTTGTGGATATTTCTTGCGTTCTTTCTTGAAGTGACCAAGAACCTCTCGGTACGAGGCCGGAAACTCCGTGATGTCGCGGTTGGCGTCCCCGTGGCCCCCAGCTCCATCCGCCGCGATTTGGGTTGTGTTGGTAACTCCTCCGTTGGGGCCCCGCACAACAACGGCGGCGGCTGCCCTCTGGGGGATCGCGTCGCGGCGGGTAAGCTGCCTCGCGACGAGATGGGCGCGCTCGTTGTGGTTGGGCGGAATGCCGGTGTGTCTTCGGCCGTTGGTATTGTTGTTGTCGTTGTTCTCGCGGCTGTTGTATTTGGTGGTGCCAAGCTCCCCGACGTGCGCGGGGAACCATTTGAGGGCCTTGTTCGTAATCGTGCCGGACACGAAGTCCCCGACTCTGGCGTTGAGCATGCGCGCCACATCCGCGGACACCCAACCTTTCGTGTAGTTCCGGATAGTTGATTTGGAGTCGCTAATGATCAGGCTATCCTCCGTACTTCCGTGGAGTACCGCGAGGGCTATGGCCATCTCCTCCGCTGCCTCGGCCGACGGCAGCTTCGCTGATGCCGTGACTCGTATCCTTCCCTTCGTATCTACGACTGCCATGGAGAAGGCGGAGAAGGTTTTGTTGAGAACCAGCATATAACCTACCTGTGGGCATGCGGACGAGATCCTTATCCTGGAAGCGGAACCCACCGTTGCAAAGAACAAAAAAAAAAAGGAATAAGCAAAAGCAAAGCGCGAGAAGCAATAGCCAGGCCGTCTGAACTCTGCAACTGTCGGTGGTAAACCCAATTTCAATAATTTTACATCTGCTACTTTCAATGAAACTCGGTCTATAGCAAAACGCACAGCTTGGATTATGCACTCTGTGCACTGAATGTTGATGATTGCAACTTCCAGTATCTGGGTACTGATTTGGCAGCTTTCACACACCGAAGTCGTGTTGGGCAAAATAACATATGTAAGCTCTGAGACTTACTGTTGGTGAATACGTTGCTGGTAACCCCGTGTTAACAACGTAAAATATTCTCACACAGAGCAATTGTCGGCCAAATTGTGTCTCACGCATTCTAGTAGTTGTTGGAAATTGGTCAATCTTCTTACGTGAGATATTGGCTGGGTGAATACAGTTCAGACAGGCGGTCCACGTTAGTATCTCCATTGTATCGCAAGGTAATTTGAAGAATAAGCCGCTTTCTTTCTAAATTTTTATTATGGTATCATTTCTTTATTTTTTCTATACATGTTCGTCAAAGAGACTTCCAATTGCTTACTTGTTTTACTGTCGTCGTCCTCATAGAGCATAGTCTTCTAGGTTGGCTCGCCAGAAGCACCTGTATCTTCTCGTGCACAGGCAATTTTGGCTTTCTGTCCAAAAGGTTCTTTGATTCTTACTAGCTGATTGGCAATACTGACCTTGCTATCACGTGTAATTTGCAATGTGGCCATATTTAGATATTTAGCGCAACCCCTGAGATGGATTCAGTTTCAATCAGTGTAGCATGTGCATTCATTGAGCGATTGAAATCGGAGACCCAACATGTAGCTTCAGCGATTGCTTCCAGTCTCCAGTTTCTTTTTTGCATTCACTTTTCGTTCACTGAGTAGCATACTGACCTGTTTTAGTGAGTTACCGGGAATCACTTGAATTTGGGTGAAAGAACGTCACAGTCCTGGTGTCATCTCATTGTGGTACGAAAGCCAACAGCGGGGTAGGCGTAGCTACCCACTTTCCTCTGGAAGCACTGAGCGGCCGGACCATGCGAAAGTTGGTCAAGATCGGCCGCTGTTATAATACAATGGTAAGCTTCTTGGTATCATGGCGTGGCTTTTGTTCGTTTTATAAATAGCTGGTTTCTTACTATGGCACACTGTTAGCGAGGCCGAAACGCCGAATGCGTTCAAGTCTGAGGCTTCGCTGCTCAGAAGTGAACGAAACGTACCGGGTGTTCAAAATTAGGCTTTACGGAATTTTTAAAGATAGCCTGTGGCAGGTAGCATAATTCTCATCGTTGAACTGGGTTTTTCGAAGAGGTGGACATTAGTAGCAAGAGAAATCGTAGCACATATTCAACTAATAACAAAAAATGACTAATGAACGTCTTTGTTAATTACTATACGACACATATTGCAATTTACGATTTGTAGCCGGTGAGTTTGCAAGACGCATCCGCTTGAAATGAATTTCCAGGATGACACCACTTTCGAGATATTATTTCCCAAAGTGTGGGACGAAATACATGGGCGTTCCAGTTACTTTTGTGCTTCAATGTATAAAACAGCGTTTTCGTAAAAACGTAAGTGGAACAACAGTGCATTTTCACGGCGAGTTTGATGGCGCATATCTCCAAACTAGACAGGGGTATGTGACAAGCCAAACTAGACAAGCCAAACAAGTAGACAAACTAGACAGCGGTAATTGGAGATCACAGGGAGAGAGAGGCCTTCGTCCTGCAGTGGACATAAATATAGGCTGATGATGATCTCCGAACTGGTGTCATTCTGGGAATTAATTCCAAGTGGATACGCCTGACAAGCTCACCGGCTACAATTGGTAAATTGCAATGTGTGTCGTAATTCACTACTAAGATAATTAGTGAATTTTTATTAAATATTTGAACATGTGTTTAAATTTATCGTGCTAGTAATGTACGCCTCATCGAATAAACCAGCTCAATGATAACAATTATGCTACCTGCCACAGGCGATTCCTAAAAATTCCGTAAAACCTAATTTTGAACACCCGGTACGTGCATCATCAGTTGTGTGGCGATAGCACTGTGATCCAAGAAGAAAATGCGTTACTGTCTGAAGAAAAAAAGGAAAAAAGAAAGGAACTGTGACGTGCGTGGTGTCGCAAAAGCTGCGAACGCCACTTGGGACTCACTCCGTCTTCGTTATACGTGTCCCACTCATTCGTTCTCTCAAGATGAGTCGCTTCGTCGGGACCTGGAGACAGAACACTCATCAATACGTGTTTGTCTACTAGTCCCTCGGCGCTGTAGGAGACCCAGACCGCAAGAGCGCGCGTAGCTGAACTCAGAGAAGCATGTCAATATAGCTCATCGCGAGAGTCTTCGCGTTGGTCGGCGCTAAGGAACAGCATTCAGCGTAGAAAAAGGGTCACTGGTGGGAACGTGCTAATGCATGAGATCGAAGAAAGGATGGCATCTCCCGAGGGCATTTGGTGTGGAAATGTGGCGGCGACGCCTACTTGGAGACAGTTCCGGGAGTTCTATAGTGGTCCACTGTGGAATTATTAGCAAGTAGTACTTAAACTCCGTACTTGACACTCAGTAACACTTGGTACTTAACACTCTATAACACGAGACAGTTCCGGGAGTTCCATAGTGGTCCACTGTGGAATTATTAGCAAGTAGTACTTAAACTCCGTACTTGACACTCAGTAACACTTGGTACTTAACACTCTATAACACTTAATACTTAACAGCCAGTACTCAGTACTTAACACTCAGGAACACTTAGTACTTAATAATAAGCAATTAACACATCGTACGTTATTAACGCTCAGTATTCAGTACTTAACACTTAGCACGTAACACTTGGAACACTTAGTCCTTGTTCATCACTGCAGAAAATTTAGCTACGCTATACTTAGTGTGACCTATTGTGTTTATTTATTTTATGGTATTCGATTGACTTGATTGAGTGACTTCCGTTTAATTTCAGAAAGTGCAGAATGTGCCGTTTTGTTGCTGCTTTTTCTTTCCCAATATGAACCTTTTCAGCGCTTTTACAAAACATGCTTTATTGCGATAAATATTTCATATCGCGTCATGTTATCGTCCTTTGATCATCGGACTATTTCTTGTTTGTGGAGAAGCTGGCTACACAATCGTTGCAAACATTTCCAATTTCATCTAAAATGATTCACTCGCTCGGGCCTCCATTGGAAGAATACGACGTGGCATTTTAGTGGTCCCTTTAAGCACAGCACAGATATGTCCTACGAGAGTGGCTTGCAAGAATTTACGTACACGAGCGTGCAAGTAATCTACCTATTGCATTAGACCAGCGCAAATTCGAAAAGAGCAAAGCCAGAGAAAGACAGAAAACATTTTGTCACTGTCACTTACTCTGTGTTCATCGTTTTGGAATGTGCGCTTGTCTAATAAAAGTATGGGAGTGGAACATAGGCTGCAGCTCCTGCTTGAAAAAAAATGAGTTTTTGTTTGACCATATGGTTGCTTATACAAATATTAACTGCGGACTCAACTAAATTGTGTGGCGCTTATTGGAACCGGTGTGATTCCGACTAATCCCAAGCATGAGCATCAATAAAAACGCAAGGAAATTATGCTGCCAACTATACTCCAAAGCCTGTAAAAATTATGTATTGCACAGTCGGCCACGAACGTTTACCTGGGACACTGGTTCTACGACAAATGTGGAATTCCGCTCTCTTAAGGCATGGTGCTTTTAAAGTATGTACAACTGTACTGTCCAGGTCGCAATTCTTACTACACACTGAAAGCGTTATTTCGAGGATATGCGCTCAACATTTGCGGGGATGCAGCTTTGCCAAAAATCACGCGTCCCGTAAATTTTTGTCGCCGACTTTAACTATCGCAGAAAGAACTCGAAGCACTTCGTATGCGACAATGTATGAATCTCAAAACAAGCGTATCCCCAAGAAACGCTTTCTTGGAGGCAACGATAAAGGTGCAAGTTGTCTTTAAGGTTTACGCCTAAAATCTCCAAGAAGCCCCCAGGGCTCTTGTAAAGGACCCAAGCATAAAAGATTGAGCATGAAATCATGCTCTGTGGGTATGATAGCAGCACCACTATTTACTTACGAGTTTCCAATGCCCATGATATAGACAGCGGTGACTATGTCATCGCATTCATTCTAACTACACAGGCTTCAGCAAACATCCATGTTACTGCTGTTTTGTCAGAGATTAGTGTAAGAGCAAATCCCAAAAATTCAAGTAGTTCATCGATGTTATTATAGTGTACAGTTTGTTTTCATTTACAATGGACGTCGTCTCGCGCATCGAAGTTGCAGTCTTCTTTTTTCCAAAGTTTTACGTGCCAAAGCCAGTTCTGATTATGAGGCACGCCGTAGTGGAGGGCTCTGGATTAATTATGACCACCGAAGTTGCAATCAAACCTACCAATACGTGCGTTACCTCAAGCAGATATGACATATTTCACCTCTTCATTTTGAATTTTATTTCCTTTCTCATTTCGTCGCAGTAGGGCATACATAACCATTATTAAGATTATTGTTTTAGGGCAGGACATTACTCCAGCATTCAGCAAGTATGCTTTGCGGAGAAAACTGTCTAGCCCTAGTGAAATGTCTTATAAAATGTGTTTAGTAAAAATGGCTTCTATAAGAACAATACATCCCTTCAGTCAAAGCCAAAGCAGCTACGCAAAATAAGCAAATAAATAAGTGAAAGTCAACCAGCGTAAATCAGCACGCCCACTACGCTCGAGGTACCATTCAAGATTTCTCTCGGGCGCAGTTCACGAAACGCTGAAATTCCAGGAACAGAAAAAAGGAAGCGAACTGGCGCGAAGAAACGTGCATCACATTTGCGGAGACCACGGCCACCAGAGGGCAGAGGAACCTTGCATATTGTTTGGCTACCTTGGCGTAGTAGGCGAATGTTTCTCGTATCCGAAATGGCGGCCCGTTGGCTGTTATTCTGGAACCATTGCCGCTTGCATGATCATTTACCCCCCCCCCCCCCCCTCTCCTGCTGCCGATTCCTTTCTGCTGCATTTTCCGACCTCCCTGCCTTCTACTCCCTAATGCCTTGTACTGCCGCTCTTGAAAAGCGGCAGTAGAAGGCATGCCACAGTGCGGAACGGCCCCGCCCGAATCGAGTTCTAATGGTACCGGACGACCTGTCATTAGCGATGTTCACGCCCTCCTTATTCGCCCTCGCGTGGTGGTGTCATTGATGTTTTGTTCTGTTTTTGATCCTTCATCTCGCATTTGCAGAAGCTGCTCGTCCCACGTGTTGAGTGAACTCTCAGCTTGAAAGTCTGTAGCGCCGCTTTCACGTCGTCAGCGAGAGGATAAAGGAACCGGGGTGCTCGATTTTTTTTTTTTTTTAGGTACACTGGCGCTCTTGTTACTCTACCGTTTGGTTACTCTGTAACTTAATCTATCTTTTTTTTTCAGTACTATCCTCAGTTTCAAGAACCTAGGGAGTTTAAGAAAAAGCCCACTCTCACTAGAGATTCATAATCATAACCCACCGTGGTGGCTTAGCGGTTACGGCATGGCGCCTCCAAGCACGAGGTCGCGGGATCAAATACCGGCCGCGTTTCGATGGGGCCGAAATGCAAAAACGCTCGTGTACCATTAATTGGGTGCACGTTAAAGAATCTCACGTGGTCAAAATTAATCCGCACTCCCCCACTACGGCGTGCCTATTAACCAGATTGCGGTTCTGGCACGTAAAATTTAGATTCATATTTTGAGGCTTATTGTACGATCAAAGCAGGTGATGATTGCGTAAGCCAGGCTTCGACCATGTTGCCGCCGGAGGAGGTGGCTTTTCCTGGATACGTCATGATTTGCGGTTCTTGCTTTCTGTTCCCTATGTTTCTGTGTGAGAATGGTGATTATATTTGTGCGCGTGCCAATAAACTTAAGTCAAAACTCAGTGACCTGCCTTGTTCCTTCTTCTCTGTGCACGTGTATCCTTGCTCCGTTTAGCCACTTCGGCACGTTTTTCCCACGTAGGGCAGCAAGCAGGGCGAGTCTTTGATTGAAATACTTCGATTTCCTTTCCGCCTTTCTCGCTCTCTCCCTCATCCGGCTTGTCTATCCAGCCAGCCCAGTCGCCTTGCCACGTGCGTGACACGAAAGCGGCACGACTGTGTGGGGTGGCATATATTGTGCAAGTCACCACAGGTAGGCATGTCGGATGTGTCTGAAGTGAAGCTACCCATAATGAGATAGCCAAACCATCGCTTGACTCTTTATACCGCATACCTTGAGTACGTTCAGTTCCTATTCCATTAGGTTTTAATGGCTTGAGGAATGCGTAGTTGCTGCACCACACTGAAATAACGCAATAATACGTATTTAGAAAGGCCACACCTACACACGGTACACAAAAAGCGCACGATACAAACAAGGTAAGTTTATTAGAGGGAAAACGCGTTGGTCCCGGGTTCAATAGCCGAATCAGGGCGAATCTTTCTTTCATTGCGAAGTTTTCTGAAGAAGCCGTATTGGGTTTCCTTTGTGGCTTAGTACTGCTGTTGGGCTGATAGTTTTCCCTTTAATGAACGTTACTCAATTTCAGTATGCTTGTAGGCGTTTCACCACGGAGCATCATTAGTGTGCAGAGAAGCGGAAACAGGAAGGGAAACCGGAAGGAGGCTACTCACCCCGGCTTTTGTGACTGCCGCATTATGACTGCCGCATTATGACTGCAGCGCATGGCTGCAGCGCATGGCTGGTGTTCGCACCGAACACCAGTGCCCGTAAGATCGCTAGTATAGTAGTGTTCCGCGTCCTTATATATCTCTATGCGCGTGTCCGTTATTCAGCTAAGTGTTCTCCAGCTAGACTTTCTCACAGAATATTTGAACTCTTTTATCCTCCCTACCACTCATCTGGCCTTTAGAGGACATTATTCGCCGGGACTAGATTTCCCAATTTCTTTCTTTTTTTTTTTTTTTTTGCTTCACACGGAAATTCGCGACAGTGTCACCGCGAACTCATGACAGCACGCATAGCACCTGGTGTATACCGTATTGTTTTTGATACGATGCGCATTTCCTAAAATATCGCTTGTGGCAAATAGCGCAATTGAAGTTCTTAAAAAAATGATTGCTCGAAGAGGCGGACGTTACTTGTACAAGAAATAAAAAAAACCCGTAATGGTCTGATTAATACAATTGCACTGATTAAGTTTCTAACTATGTACTTTACGGGACATATTGCAATTTGCGAATTGTAACCGGTGAGTAGGCATGTATGGGTTAATAGACACTATGAATGCGTTAAATAAACCAAAAGAGAGAGTGTGCGTGCAGCGTGTGTGCATGCGTGCGTGCGGGCCTGTGTGTTTAGGAGGAGAGGGGAAAGGAAAGTTGTGGATCCTCAGTGGTCGATTTCATCGGCCAGCGTTGCACGCCATCCGCTTAACGGGAACTCGCACACTCGCTGCTTTCAGAAGCAAAGGAAAGAAGCATGCAGTTGTGTCGGTGACAGGCGTTGGAGGGCCGCTTTCGAAGGCGCAACAACAAAATGTAGCTCTCACGAAAGCAGATTCAGCAACGTTGATTAACGAGATGGTTATCAGTTCCAGAAGAGCAATCAATCCCCTGGAGCGAGCAATATTGTCTCGGGAACGAAGAAATATCGAGGCAACAATGTCGTGATCACATGTCCGGAGCCTGTCAACCGTAAACCTACCGTACCTCGTTTTTATACGGGCTCCCAGGCACGCCGCAGGAGCGCTGATGACTGTTGCGCGACTTCCGCAAAGTTGTTTTCCTAAGACTGCGAGATAACCTGTTGGGGAGAGAGAACAGCGGAGGGTGTACTATACCAACCACCGATCCCCGAGAAGGCAGAATTAATCTACGGCACAAAAACTTCCACATCATTCCTTCCGCGGCATTCCTCGGCGTCCCTCGCATTCCGTGGCATTTCATCGCACGTGGCTCTGGAGCAACGATCCCTGCGCTGGACTTGCTCGTTCACCCGCGACCAAGCGAGAAGTCTGGGTGGCAAGCGTGTTGCACTCACGGTCCCCAAGTCTTCTTTCCTTCTTCTTTTTCTTTTCTTTTTGTTTTAATTCTTTTCTTCCCTAACTGCCACAATGTCAGCATAGAAATTGCGGGAAGCGCAAAGCAAGCGCCAGAAAACCCGGGACCTGTCAGACGCATCGCAGGGAGCGATGACGTGGCCTCAATATTGGGGCCGTCGAAGCGGCCCAAGCACGCCCGAGAAGAGAAATTTCCGGCCACCGAGCTAATGAGAAAGACGGGACGTGATGTGAGCCGCCGCGAAAGATATAAACAGTTTCTTTATTCAGAGTGCGCGCGCCAAGCTTTTTTAAGCACAATATGGCTAATGAAACCGCGACAAGGCGTTGTGCGAGAAGCGAAAACGGGGGCGCTCACGAAGAAGATAAACAGAAGATTGAGGATATCTTGACAGATAAAAAAAATGAAATGAAATCAGCGGTCACCCTCGTTTGATACCGGCGTGCTCTTTATGGCGGCAACTGTCCTGCGCCGCGCGCACGCGACTGAACGGCAACGCTGTTTTACTTCGGCCTGTCACGGTGTCTTACCGAGCGTAAGGCTTCGGAACTTGAAATGTTAGCGCAAGGAGCACACGAACGACAGAAACACACACACACATACAGAGTGCAAGCAGGCCAGTACTGTGGGCGCTTGGGAAAACTTTGTTATACGCGTATAAAGACGCAAGCGGCTATTCTGAATATCGCAAATCAGTTCCGCGGAAGCCCGCCAGGTGGAGGAAGGTTCGTGAAAATGTGGCTGTCTTTCATGAACCTATCTTTCATGAATTCAGTTGCCGTAATCAGTGTTAGTGTGCTTCGAGTTCCCGATTAATGCGCCCTCGCGCTGCGTCTGCCAAGCCTCCTGGTCAGTACAGATTGTAGAGCAACGACTCCGGAAAAGGGTTGATCCCGGGATCGATATCCGGACCAGGAAGAGTTTTCAGGCGAAGCTTGTATTGACTCATAAGTGTCGGCGGTGGTGATGGTGGGGGTGTCACGCTTAAAAAAACCTCGCTTCTCCCAGAGTAAGCGAGCCGGCGCCGGATAACTTGACGCGCGCGACCAATCAGGGTCGTTTGGTGTGTCGCGGGGAGAGAAAGGGAAGGAAAGGGGGTTGTCAAGCGCTCTGCCGGGCTTCTCTCGGCTCAGATTAGTTTCGGCGATCGGATGGGAAGGCGCGCGTGGTGCATTCCGCCGAGGAGCAGGTTGCGTTTAAGCACCGCGAACTCGCTCGGGAAAGGGCTCGTGGTCGACGTGTCGATTCTAGCGTGAGGGCTTCCGAAGCCCAGGCGAAACGTCAGCGAAGAGCCGCCGATTATGAGTTTAAGGCCAACGAAGCGGAACGCCTGCGACAGTGTCGTCTGGCCACGAGCTTCGCTTACCCCCATTTTCTCGACAGGGAAAGGGCTGGTGATTTTTTGTTCAACTGTGAAGCTTTCTTTCTAAGAAACCCTTAGGGGTTTCGGGATTCTTTATAGCTTCGTGCTGCAGTCGGGTAGATGACAATTTTCCCTTTTCCAAGAAATGTCTTTAAAATGTCGCACGTGTCGTCTTAACTGGTCATTTTGCACGTCAATTCTTCTGCCAGATTACCGTGCTTAATCGAATTAGCCTGTGAAAGTCAACAACCTTACAACGTGCGGGTCAATAAACTTAATTAAACATAGTTCAATTCAACTATGTGTCGGTGTTACTTCAATGAGGTGAATGGTTCAACGAACAGGCAAACTACTTCACTCCTGTACAGAGGGAAAATCAGCGAGCTGTTGTCACAGCTATTTAGGTCGACAGGCCTCTGCGACCGTTCATAGACTCGATGTTTCACATGCTGCCTCTTGTCGATCTTTGGTCCCTTTTGTCACCTTCTCACAGCGCGAGGTAGCAAAGTGGATCTGCATCTGGTTTACCTTCCTGCTTTCCTTTACTTCACTCTCTCGATCCCCTCTCTCTTCCACTTGGATCGCCTCTCTGTGCTATCGCGGCCGCTTGCACTTTCTCATTACACTGTCACATTATTAGTGGTGTGCGAATTGTGATTTTTGAGACAGAGTCCAATAGGAATCGAATAGTGCCAGAAGCTAATCGAACCAAATCGAATATGGAATACTTTTCGAATAGTTTTGAATCATGAATAGCCATTATAAAAATTATATAGAACGCTGTTCGCATCCCAGTATTCCCACAGTCAGCAAGTTTCTGTCAATGCCATAGTACGCTACGAAGGGTTGTTTCTTATAAGTACTAATGGTGCATTAGAAGCAAACAAGTCGTTTCTTCGCATGCACAGGGCTCTTCACAGAGCTCGTATGATCGCTGTACAGCCGATAATGTATGGCTACATAAGTGACAGCCTGCTCCACTACTCAAGTTCTCATGATTTATGTCTAAGCTATGCCCACGGGGTGAAAGATTACCGTTACCTTTTCTCCACTCTCATGTTTATTTGGGTGCAGTTGACGTCTTAAAATATTCGAAAAGTATTCGAAAAATTTTGCCAGCTTCACAGACTTCATGTCGCGAAGACTGATGAAACAGCGGAGCAGGTGGCTTTTACTTAGCTAAACTTGGCTTATACTTAGCGTTAACTTGAATTTTTACTTAGCTTAAACATTTGCTTTTACTTTGCTTTAACTTTTGCTTTTTCTTAGCTTTATCTTTTTAACATCGATTTTAGCGTTGCCGAGACGCAGCTTGTCTCTCTGTAAACTCTGGATCTCCAACCCTCCTCCATAGCTTTGCTTCAGCAGCCCTTGCTTGGAATTCCGGATCTGCGCGCAGTCGGGTTGAAGCCGCTCCCGAGTGGCATCTGGACGCCATTGACGCCGCCGCGCCTCTTCTTCGGGAGAAAGCTGCTTCTTCGTCCTTGCCATGCTCACGGCAGAATGACGCCGGCGCACGCTCTCTTTAGCTGAGGAGAACCATGCACGTCATGGTTACGTCATCGCTTCTCTCTCTTTTAAGCTCCGCCTCAACTACTGCTTAGCGCACACTCTCCATTGATCTCTCCACCGCTACGTGAAGGCGACCCTCTCTTTAGCTCCACCCACCTGCTGCTCAGCGCGCGCCTTCGTTCTCTCTCACCCTCGCCACTCTCCGAACACCTGCGCCCCGGCGCGCTCCTCGCCCAGCAGCGCCAATTCTTGGCGTACGCTCGGCACGGCTCAACGTCGACCTTAAACAGCTCCGCTGTGAAAATATTCGCATTCACAAATGCTGACTATCTGACTCGAAGAACGAATTGATTAAGACACTGTTCGATTCGTTATTCTAAGGTTTTGAATATTCACACATCCCTACATATTATTACCGTTCCGATTTAACTATATGGCGCTTTCTAGTCGCCGAGAAGCTCGCGATCCGTCGTTCCAATGCTTCCCTCCTGCCTGCATTGTCCTTGTCGCTTTGGCTTGTGTGTTGACTGACCCAGCTGCGGCTTTCAAAAATCTGCATCGTCGTTAGGCACCGCAGAAGTACTGCACTGTTCTCCTCTGTCCTACACGCCAGAGAAAGAGAGATAAACATTTAATGAATGCTGGAGACGCTTGCCTGGACATACGCCTATGGGATGCTACTACTCAAGATGACCAGAGTGATGTATGAAATGACGCGTTTATACGTATACATAAGCAAACATACCCAAGCACGAACAGTAACAAGTACCGCAATTCGATGTTAAGCCAATCCTTTAAAAAAAGTGGAATGCCAAAGCCATCGGTTAGCTTAGATTCGAGGATCTGGCCCGTGTCGACAAATCTTCGCATCAAGAGTGTGTCGCCAGGGTAGGTGGCAAGCCGGATGGCGACTGCAGGCTGCCGTCACCGTGCGCGCATTTAGCAAGGGGCCAAGGGCCATGTTTCCAACGCGCTGGATGGCACAGAAGACAATGCATTGCGGGAGCAGGGGAGCGACAAGGAATCCGGTGATGTCGACGTGGATGATGATGATGATGATGAGTGACTGGCTGCATGCAGTACACTGCAGCAGATTCGCCTCTAGTGTCGCGTGTTCGAATTAAACATCGTTTGAGACTTCGAACGGTCAGTGTTCGCTTTCTTTCTTTCCTTTTTTATTTTATTTTACAGCAAAGCTGTTAAGGGCTCAATCTTCGATGGTCGCATCCGGATGTAGGAAAAAACTCTCATTGGCCGTATGCTGTATGTGCGAGTGAAAGCGCGCGACGGACGCGCGCTTTCACGGGGAGCGAATGCACGGCGGAGAGCAAACGCCACTTCTTGCGTCGTGCGAAAGACCGTGGTGGGGGGGGGGGGGACGGGAGGGAGGGAGGCGACGTTTAGCTGCGGCACCAAATGCGTATCTTGCGACCGGGCGCAAGGGGAACTGGCGACTCAATCTGACACGCGAAAGGAGGACAGCGGGAAGGCAGCGCGGGAGGGAGGGGTTGTGGCTTCTGCTCTGCGCGCAACTTGTACTTTGCGCGGCGCCGGGCGGTCGCGCGCACCGTATCTTGAAAGCGATCTGCAACACGACTCCTACCTTTGTATGCGCTGTGCTTTCGCCGCTCAGTTTCCATTGAAGCGATAGACCGCATGAACCTTCGCTCGCTGCTGCTGGCGCGCTTGCTCACGCCAGCGTTTTGACAGCGGTTGTGTGCGGTCACACAAACAACGCGCAGAACTGTTGTCGACGGCGGCGGCTTTTGCGCCCGTTCGCACCGAACGTGCGCGGCGTATGTGACGTGTTTATGAAGGACGTGCCAACCTTTGCCGTACACCCTATGGCGGTGTACCGTAGCGACCATAAGGCCATGGTCCCTGTGGTCACTAAACAAATGAAAACCACCGGATCATATATATTTCTCATTCTTTAATACTTCAAATAAGGAAGTACACCATCATATCTTAATAGTCATAATATGAAATACATAATTTCCACCATAGTACAGCTTCGCTGGTCTTGCATCTCCACCCCAGTGGAAGGGCTGGCAGTTTTTTTTTTTTTTTTTTGTCGGCGTACATTGGAGGATTTTCTTTTTGTTATCGATTTTCGACCGCCGGCTTAGAATCGGGGTTGTCATAGATCCGAGTAAAAACGGTATCTGGCCAGTGTATATTAGAATGGCTAAGAGATCGCTCTGCTCGCGAATAGTGACACTACCAGTGCTGTTTCAAGGTCCAACTGCATGGTGCACCTGCCACAAATAGTTAACGGGGTATAAATACATATGCATGTTTGTATGGCAAAATTGAATGTATAGCGCCACACGGTGGTTCACTAATGGTGATAATAGTATCTCGTATACACTTTCTCGCTCTGTGTTCGAAAAGCTTTTGTTTGAAGTTTAGCGCTGTGTGGTCCCTTCCGCCTTCGTTCTTTCCTTGAACGTGAATTATACGCGTTGCACATAAGCGTGAATAGGGTGCATAGTACGAATTATACGCTATGCTATCCATCTTCCTATGCAGTCTTCCACCCCCAACAGCACTGCACCGTTTTAGTGAGAGAACCAGAGTTCTTTCTTCGGGTTGACAGGGGTCAAGAATCTTGTTAGCGCCCGTCGTCGCTTTGCCGACGGCGACAGCCAACCTCGCGTTCTTTTTTGCGCATAAACGCTGTTCGTCACAGGGCTCGCGGTATTAGCGCGCCTGCTCCCCAGCATCACGAACTGATGACGACGCTCTTATCACGGATCCGTCCGTCAGTAGCGCTGGGGTCATTTCTTTTGCCCATCTCCGCTCATTGCTTGGTTCCCTTGTGTTCCTTGTTATTACTCGGCTTGTCCGATGTGGATGATGTAACGTTGCGTGCGCAGGCGTCATGTACGGCTTGGCTGCTCCTATCTTGGCATTAGTTTGACAGCGAAGCTGTATATGGCTAGGGCAAATCCGTCGTCTGCGAACAAGAAACACTCTCCTCCACAAGAGAGAGCGTTTCCCTCGCATCTGCTGCCTCACATCGAAGCTAAAGTCCCTATATAAGAAAAGTACCGCCATCTACTCATTCCTCCGTCGTCTCCTCTCCCAAAGCGCGTGCTTTTTTCTTTATTTCTTGCTTGCGAAAGCAAGTCGACGGTGGCGGCCCTAGAAAGTCCACGTTGAAACTTTCAGGCCGGGCGCGCGCCGCCGCCACCACCGCCGCCGGCAACTGCGGCTGCGCAGAGGACTTTCAACATGGCTTTGAGGCGGAAAAAAAGAAAATATAAAGAAGTGAAAAGCGCGCGCTATCATCATCCAATGGGAGATACAGGAGAGAGAGAGAAGCGGCGTTTATCAAAGGATGGCGGTACTTTTCTTATATAGGGACTTTAATCGAAGCGCGCTTTAGCTGCCACCTGTGTCCTTGAAACGACATCTACTCGAACATAAGACGTTGCGCGCATGCGCGCGTGTAGCTATAGGGGTAGAGAGAGAGGTGAAGTTACAGTCTTATTTTAGCTCCGCCGTCGCCATGGGACGGCCACAAGTGATTCGTACGCACGAGGAACAGCGAATTTACGTAAAGCCTTTAAATTTACGTGGAACGACGCCGACAGCAGCAGCAGGAATGTGACCTGTCGTCTTCTCCCATAGCTGGCTTGTTGGCGCGGTTGCTCGTGCCGCTGCTCACGCGTTCGTCTTCTTCCACAGCCGGCTCCGTTGCCGCTCATCATTCCATCGAAGAATTTCACTTCTGTCGTCGTAAGGGGGAGGCCGCGTTTGCGGGGGTTTGAGCCACTGCTTACATTCTCCAGCTTCTTCCTCTTGACGCCCACTTGAAAAACAGCTACCCGTGTACCCGTGTTCGCCATGGGAACACTCACTCACTCACTCACTCACTCACTCACTCACTCACTCACTCACTCACTCACTCACTCACTCACTCACTCACTCACTCACTCACTCACTCACCGACTCACTCACGCACACGCACACACACGCGCATACACACGCACACACAAACACGCGCGCACACACACACACAAACACGCGCGCACACACACACACAAACACGCACGCACACACACAAACACTCGCGCACACGCGCACATACACACATGTATATGTATATGCATATATAAATGAGAGAAGAAGGAAATCCGAGGGGTACCAGTTTGTTAATAGTGATACAATATATATAGTTATTTATGATATTGTCCTGGAAAGGTTAGCGTGGCGGCATGGCCTAGCATGCTACTTCAGTTGGATAGTAGGAAAAATGAAATGATGTGCGCAGTTCACAACCGCGCACACACACAAAAACATCACTGTTCGCCATATTACCCGCAATGTTCTCGTCATTTCTCTTAACGTGATACGCCTATCAGTTTTCGTTCCATCACTCATGGCACGCTCCTCAGCTTTCGTTTAAGTTTCCTCCTTGACCTCCAAGTTTCGCCTCGTTGGTTAATACTGGCGAAATGCTGTCCTATTTAACTACCACCAACTGAAGTTAGCTTGTACTAACCTTGTTTTATACGTACACTTTAGCCTCGGTCTTTGCGCCTCGTAGGTTAGTACTGGCAGAATTATATGCTGTTTATCTAGTGCCAAATTAAGTTTGTTTACACTGACCTAGTTTTACACTTACGTCGTATACTCATGGTAGTCTTAGTCTTACAATTACGTTTTACGCGTTAGTTTGCTCGTTGCTGTTCAGGCTTCAGCCTCGTAGGTTGCTACTGGCAGAATGCTAAGCTGTTTAACTACAACCAAATCAAGTTACTTTATCCTAACTTGATCTGAAACTTAAGTGGTTTACTCACTTTAGTCTTCGTGTTATACTTACCTATTATACGTTACTTTTCTACTAACGGCCGTCCCTTCAGTGTAAAGCCGACGGGAGCCACGCGAGCGCTAACTCACCGTTCGATACCATCACCAAACGCTGCTTCGTGAGTTTAGTCAATGCCCCTTCTTGTTCTTTTTTTGCGTGTATTTGTTTTTTATTGTTATTACATGTGCCTAGCGGCAAATTGCCCGAAATAAAAATTCCCCTATGTGTGTGTCAGGAACTTTCAACCCCTCGTCGGCGAATGAAACGTGGCATTGTCGCTACCCGATTACCGCGCTGTGAATCTGCATCATAGAGACACAGTGCACCGGACGGTGGCGCTTGCGTTGACTATTATAGGGTAAGGCTCGGCTCGTTTGTTCCCGACAGATCCGCGTTTGTGCGAGAGCGCGTCGTTGACAGCTATTGTTCGCTCCGTTCTCGCGTCGGAAATAACGTTAGCGAGCTACAGTGAGAGATATAGTTGGAAAATATGGATAGCGAGCCAGTAGACCATTTCTCGTCTGTCGCACGCATAGACGATATAATGTTCCTCCGCGCATTTTGCGAAGGAGTCTTGATTTACGCAGTGGAAAGTGTTATTAAGACAGGCGCATCATAATCATTTCGCAACGTGTTCAGCGTTCCTGGTTAGGTTCGTTCGGAAAAGCATGGGTATGAACGAATATGGGCGCGGTTCGTACTTTACATGACTGAGAACATATATACTTTCTGATTGTTTTGTTAATGTTTATACAGCTGCGATGTTGATGCGCCTCGTAAAAAGAATTCGTTGCGCCGAAGTATGTCGCATGTTTCTTCGCGGCGCTGGCAGGAAATTAATTTGTCTAGAAGCAGTGCTAAAATTATTTCTCAGCGTAAAAGGTAACTGCCGTCCAACAGCGTCCCCCTGCGACCCTACAAAGGACACTGTTACTAGAATTAATAACCGCAGTTTCTTTATCAGTGAGAGTTTGAGTTAGTATTGAATGGATAAAATTAGCGTAGGTTGACCAAATACATGTTTAGTACAGAAAGCTGAAGGATAAGTAAGCAGTTTAGTTAATAAAAACACTGGGCATATCGTAGTCTTCTATACCATGTTTTGGTCGCCAGCGGTGCTCTGCGCTCGCTGGTAGCAGAAACGTCTCATTCCATCAATTCGGGGGCAATTAGGTTCAGATCATCGACGCCATCCATGTCATATATACGCCACATTTTGCTGCTTAAAGTAAAAGACAGCGTTTCATCAAGTTACATGACACATATCTATATATTTCTTTCACACGTGACGCACTTTCTGCCTTTTTTTTGCCTTTTTTATTGTGGATGCCATGAAGCAGTGAGAAATGTCTCCCTAGCCGTCGTATCGTCGCCCGTTGCCTGCTATGTGTGAAACGGAGCATATTTCTTCAGTGAAGCTTTCAAGCAGCTAACGTCGCGAAGAGGGATTAATTAGAAGCTTAAAATGGCGAAATCCTTCTTCGCGCTCTCTTTTCTACCTGCACTCTGCTTAATCCATAACAGGCAACGCTATACGAAGGCTAGAAAGGCTTAACTGAATGCTCGTAATCGCGACAAAAAAAAAAAAAAAAAGAAAAAGCGTTGCAGATATGAAAGAAATGTATACGTATGCGCGTCATGTAATTCCATGAAACGTTAGCTCTCATACTTTTATATCGCAAAATATGACGTAATTGTTATACAGAAGGCATAATTGTTATACGGAAGGCATCGCAAGAATGAACCTATTTGCCACTGAAAGAGCGGCGGGACACGTTTCTGCGACCAGCAGCCGCAGCACACCGCATGCGATCGCGATCAAAACTTAGTTCGTTGGCATACTGGAAGCACAAAGGTGCACAAACCATGCTTCATTTGACGTAACCTTACTACCACGTGCCGTATATTTGTAATCCGTATGGCGTAGTTATTCCGTAGAAAACGCAGCGGATCAAAATCAACGGCGCTGCGAAACACGCGGAGTAAGACATATATGACCGAACTACTTTCTCAGCTTCCGCAGCGTTGCGTGCTAAGCATGAAACTGAGCACCGGGTGTTTTTTTTTTGTTTTTTGTCTTTTTAGACCATTAAAGACTTTTTTTAAATAGCATACATAATTCTAACCATTGAGCTGGATTATTATTGGAGGCGGAATTTATTCGCACGAGAAATGGAAATGCATAATCAATTTATTACCAAACATTCGCTAGTTATCTGTCTAATAAGTTACCCACGGCACACATTGGATATGAGGAATAGTAGCCAGTGAGTTCGCAAGGCGTGTCCACCGGGAACGAATTGTCAGGATGACAAATAGCAGTTTCGAGATACTGGCTCCCAAAGTGTACGACGAAGTACACGGACGCTCTAGATACATCCGTGCTGCAGTGCATAAAACGGTAGTTTCCTTACAATTCGTTTCAAGTGGCTTTGTCTTCAAAACTGACCGGCAACAATTCGTAAATTCTAGTATGTGACGTTAAGTAATTAGTTAAAAAGGTAATTACTGGATGTTTGCTAATTATTCCAGTATGCATTTCGATGTCTCGTGGGAGTAATGTTGTCCGCCGCGTCGAGTAATCTAGGTCAAAGTACAACTAACTGTGTCTGCCACTGGCCATTAAAAAGATCCTGTATGATCTAAAAAGAACGACCGTGTATAGGTTGAATGACGCGACCCATGGCTTTTCCTGCAATGCGCCGCGGAGTTTTTTGAGACGGCGTATAAATGAAACACGCTGGGAGAGCGTGTCTTCCCTCTTTGAGATGCTCGAGCCGCAATCGTAAGTTTGTTTGGCACCCGCCGGCCACTTTCGAATTGCAGGGGATGGCGAGCTAATAACGTCCAATTTTCTCGCCAGGAAGGGATGCCGGCAAATTGACGACACGCCGTGCGTACGGCACGCAGAGCTTTTTGTCGTGCTGTTTTGGCGCTTTCGCGCCTCTCCAAGAACCTGGGAAAACGAAAGGCGACGCCCGGCGGCATCTCCGAGATCGATAGTTCGGGGACAGAGACGTGCTTTCCAATTACGTCAGCGGGGTAGCTCGCGCTTCGAATCGGAAAGCGATAGCGCCGGAACGCAGACCGTGGCGCGGCCTTGAGGGCGCGCTGACGGGATGGCGGAAAGAAATGCGAAGAACTTTGTGCGACCTCGTCTATAGGTCGCTTTTATAGTTTATCACGCTATTGAAATATTTGGCTGTGTCACATTGCTATAGAGTGCCCAGCTTTGTTGGCGAATCTATATCTAAAGTATATATCCATGTAATATATTATTGATAAGAAAGAAAGTTGGCGTTTTTAGGTATATAGCGCTGGCGACTATTCGCCTGAATGAAAACGAAAAGTAAATAGCGCAGGAAGCACTGAAAAAAATTGGAGGACGCTTAAGCTTCATCTTTAACAGTGGAACGCGATAGCTTTCAAAGATCCTTGGCTGCTTATCAGGCTTCCCGGCAACTGCAGCTTTCTTTTAAATGCGAATGCATTTCTTAGTCGGGGCATGCCAGGCGTCTGTCGGTGTCCGCGCGCCGGCAGGTGTTATCTCTCCGCTCTCACTCCCTCTCCCATAGCAACAGCTGCGGGCGCGCGCGCTTATCCTCGCCCCTAGCAACCGGAGCAAGTGCTGCGGGCGGAGAGTGAGTGGAGAGGAGGAGCGCGCTCTGGCTTGTGAGGGCGCTCGCATCGCGGGAACTCGACGGAGCTCCCGCGTGTGTGGAGAGAGTGTAGGAGAGGGTAGGTGCAGTGCTTCGCCGCTCCTCTCGCCGTTCGCTCTCTCCCCTCCCTGCGCCCCACTCTCCCGTTCGCTAGCTCGCACGTATATAATAGAGTGAAGCGCGCGCCTCACTCTCGACCGTTCGCTCGCTGGGCGCCTCTCAAGGCGACGGCAGAAGTCGGTGAAGGCGAATCCGCCGAGTCCGACAAGTGTCCGACTACCATTCACGGAAGTTGCATTGATCTCGCCTTTACCCGAAACTGTGACGTGCGCATGCTTCTCAAAGACCCTTTGACTGTACACTTTAGCGACCACAAGGCTGCGATTATGGCCATCAGGTACAATGACAACACAAACAGGTGCTGATGAATGTGTAAATAAATGGTTACGGTACGAATCCTCGTCTCGTCATTAATTTACGCCATTAAAATTACTACGCCGTGTACTCTCGGCGCAAGAAATGCATTCGCATTTCCTCACGATTCCCTTCGGGGAGGTGGGGGCAATTTTTTCCTCCAACTTCGCCTCCGCGCGCGGCTGCTGTAAAGTCCCTTTATAAGAAAAGTACCGCCATCCTTTGATAAACGCCGCTTCTCTCTCTCCTGTATCTCCGATTGGACGATGATAGCGCGCGCTTTTCACTTCTTTATATTTTCTTTTTTTCCGCCTCAGAGCCATGTTGAAAGTCCTCTGCGCAGTCGCCGGCGGCGGCGCGCGCCCAGCCTGAAAGCTTCAACGTGGACTTTCTAGGTGCGGCACCGTCGACTTGGCTTTCGTAACCAAAAAGTAAAGAAAAAAGCAAGCGCTTTAGGAGAGGAGGCGGCGGAGGAAAGAGTAGATGGCGGTACTTTTCTTATATAGGGACTTTAGGCTGCTGAGGTGGCGAGCGCCATCTAGATGGTGTTTTTGCAAGGAACGAACCGCGCCGCGCCGCTGTAAGAATTGTAGAAATGCTGAAAAGGGGTCTTTGTTTGAGTTTCCGCGTAAGAAAATTATGATTTATCGTATATTCAAATTACAATCCGACGCTATCGCGTCTGCAGGCTGTGTTTAAGTAGTACTTTACAATTTTTCTGACGCATTTTACATTGAGAAATTCAATTTTGTTCATTAACGCCTCTGCGCCACGTGGAGGGCCTACGTGCTCGGGGTTGTTCGGGATGATTTTTCGGGCCGCGGACGCCGACGCAATAAGCCAACGCCGGATTTTCTGTGACGCGATTTTCTGCGATACTTTAACGCTATCAAAATATTGATTCATGGGGTTTTCTCAAGGAGACTCTGGGGCTATGAGAGCCGCCGTATAGTGGAGGGCTTCGGGTAAATATTGAGCACCTGAATTTTGTTAACGTGTACCTAACTCTACGTACACAAGCGTATTTGCATTTTGTCTACCTTAAAAGGGAGGGCGGCCGCCACCGGGAGTTGAACCCGCGACCTCTGGCTCAGCAGCAGAACGACATGGCCAGTGGGCCATTTCGGGCTGTTTTAGTGCCCGGGATGGCATACTAAAATCATAAAAACAAGTTCAAAGTCCTTTTTTTTCTTTTTTTTTTCCACATCAGCGTTATTTCTTTCGCAGTGATTGCGATTTTGTGGTGTTCTTGAGCTGCTTATTCTGATGAGATTGGAAATGTTAGCACCTGTTGCATCGCCGGCGTCTGTTGAACGATAGATTGTCTAATGAGCAAAGGATGATGAAGTGAGGTGACATCAAAAACGAGCGAACTGTTTGTTCGCTCGTTTTTGGTGTCACCTCACTCCTATCCTTGATACACAAATTCTGTGCCGATAAATAACATTGCGTAAACCTTCTTCAACAACGACTGCCAGTATAGAAAACAAACACAGCAGACAAATCAATCTGTAAACCACACGTAATGCTGCGACAAAGCAATAACACACAAGCATTACGGACAGGCGAACGGTTATTACATAAACACAATGTCAGTTACTGTAAAGAAGGTTATTAAGTGGGATATGTTGAAAACACGCATGTCTTCCCGTTTTTTTTTTTTTCGCGCCCTACACTTTCGAATTGATGCTTGCTTCTTAATTAATGTCTAATAAAGATGGCACGTGTCGTCTAACTGGACATTTTGTGCGCCACGTCTTTGGCTACATTTCCGTACTTAATCGACTTAATCTGGGGAAGTCAACAGCCTTACAACGGAGCAATAAACTTCAAAGAGAATAAGCAGCAGCATATATTCTTGGGTTCTTGCTTACAGAGTGCAATGACCGGAAAGCCACTTGACTTAAGCCACGTGTCGGTATGACTCCAGTGAGGAGACATTCTCAAATGTCACGTTCATGCTGGCATTTCACGTAAGCAGCTTCGAGTGGAGGCTGCGTTAAATCGTAACAGAGATTTGACTACGTGAACATAAACAAGTAAGGTGCACAGTTAATCAGCGAACAATTGTAGCCTTCTACCCAGAATGAATGGTCCCCCCCCCCCCTCATATTGGTGTTGTCTACTGCGAACTAAGCTATAACTGAACGTTTGAACCGTGCATCTAGGTTGTACATGGAGGACTTTTCGCCAAGGAGTAAATACTCCAACATGTGTGGCGCATTCTTGTAGGTGTTAGATGTTGCTTCATTGACCTGCCGTGACTGCCCTATTTCCATTTCTATTATTTTTTAATAAATCTTCATTGATACTTTTCATTTTCCGCTATGAAGCAGAGATAAATTCATGGAGCGGCGCGGTATTTTCTACCTCCGTCTCTCGACAGCAACCCACTTACAACAAAGCAGAACAGCATTTCCCAAACGGTCTCATCGCAGGTGTTAGTTGCATTGCAGAGGAGGCGTTATCAGGTCCCGAAGTCATGGCACCTTGGGACTGAGTAACAGCCAGACTCACTCAGCCACAGTTCTCAACCTCACGTGGTCGCCGGCCGACTGCCAGGCCCCATTATTGCTCCGTCAACATTGGCCAGTTGACTTTCCGCACGTCTTGGCTCGGATGTGACACATCAGAAAAGAATGTAATCCGAAAACAAGGAACAATGACGTGGACAAGAGGCATTGTATTCTGCCACTGCTCGATCAAGAGAACAACATTGCTATGCTTCTGACGCCTCCATCCATCTCCCAAGGCCACCATTTATTTCTCTGTCGTCTTTGGTAGATTCTAGCCCTTCGGTACGCACACATTATTTTGCAGCTCGGCCTTTATTAGGTGAGGTGCTCGACCTAACCTAGACGACAAATGAATTGACATCTGCAAAGCGCCTTCACACGATAGTGAGACTCCCAGCCTATGATATATGGTCCTCGTATTGCTGGTATACTGCTTGTTCACGGCAACATTCGACATCGCATACAAGACATACTGAAAAGATTGCGTATAAAACATTTCTGTATACCTGAAGTCATGTTCAAGTATAACAGTGGTTATTTCACTCGAACACAGTTGCACATCTTTTTTCTTAGGTTGCATGAACTTTAAAAGTAAAAATCTAGTGTAGGGAACGCTGTTCTATTTAGGTTAGGTTACACTATTGGCAATAGTTTTACGCTTATAGCTTGAACTCCGATGTCCGAAGAGTCCAGCTCTTGCGGCTACGGCTCACGGTGGACACTTTCTTCGGTTGTGCCCTGTGACGTGCGTCTCCAGACTGAAGGTGCTAAGAAAAGGTACGGTTATAACCGGGCGCACCAGCAATGTACAACGGTTGGGTGGCAGAGGGCAAGCTCTGAAAGACTTTATTGTAGTTGCGGCACGATGAATAGCTAAGAGCTTTTCATTTGTTTCTTCTCATTTTTTTTATTGTACTAGCAGCGGGTCCGGCCAGGTAAAGTAAGCATAACACCTTTTATATTAATAAAACAAAAAAATGACTCGGGAATAACAACAACAAATGCCGTGTAGTGCCGGCGAAACGGGAAGCGGAGAACCACGCGAGAACGAAGTATGTGATCCTGTTCATGCGTCGACGATGAGCAGCGAAAGAAAAATAACGATGCAGAAGCATTTGGAAGGATTCTTCGCGACAGATTCTCATGTGTGAGGGCCTTGAGTACGATGACCCTGGACAATAAGAAAATGCAAAAAAAAAAAAAAAAAACAGGAACGGCTGTGGCTGGCAAGCACCAAGAAGAGAGGACAGCGGACGCTCGCTCTATGCCCTCCCACCGGCGGTGTTCATCTCACTTGTAACACTATGCTTACATAGTCCCCCGCACAAGAGCGCCTGCTTTCACTCATCCACCTCCTTCCATTCGATTGATTGCCCAACGCGACACGCCTAGAGTTCACCGACACTGAGAAAAGAAGGAGCAGCCGGCATTCGTCTCGCCGCAGCTCTTTTGGGCTTCGATTTCTTGCGCTTTGTCGCAGCTCAGATGTTCCGATCGAAAGCCGCGCTGGTCGAGGATGCGAGGAGACGTGAGGCGGCGAAAGGACGCCTAAGAAAAGGAGAAAAGTGATACGGAAATGGAGGATACATTAACCAAGTTGGCTACCCTGCCGACTCAGCAAGGACTGACAGGGGACAAAAAGACGCCAGCATACTTCAAAGATTCCTCCGGTTGTGAGCTCATTTACTGAGACAGCAAGACGTTCTCACAGCGAACATAGACGCACAAGACCTATCTGAAGTGTGTCCGACCATGCTCACGAACAACAACGATAACAAGAGCAATAATAACAATGACAACAATAACAACAATAACATAATAATATCAATAGCAATAATAACAACAATAACAATGACAGTCGTTGTCAACACGACGACGACATTGACATGAGCAACAAATCATACAAGTGTTTGTCTGTCTGATGTTTCCGTCGTCCTAATTCCCTTCCAAGCAGTTCTCCCCTGCTTCCAGATACCGAGTCCTACACTTCTCACACTTCTCGAAACCGTCCTGGAACCCTTCCTCGGGAAATTGTGCTATAGGGCAGCTGTCACGTCGCACTTGATATTGTCTTGGTTGAGAGTCCCTTCCTCTTAGGTGCGTTTAGATTTTCGAACGCAGCCAAAAGTCGGCGTACGGAGGGTAATGTTAATAAACGTTAATTGCAAGCGTGTCTTGTTTATAATAGCCCCAATAAGGGCAATGAAATTGAACCAGATGATATTAGTTGTACGAATATCAGTATTTAAGCCGTCGTAATTTACATCCCTTCAAGCGAAATCATTTCTCTTGCACACTGCACCCTGCACAAGTTGCCGTTAGCATACATCCCCTACATACTATATCTGTTCCGCAGAGCAAGCTTTAGCATTTCTCTCATCAGTTTACAAGAACTGATGAAGGAATATTTCGTCCATGCAAGACCTCTGCTTCTCCTCGTAAACGCAAGTTTAACGTGTTTACCGAACTAAACAGCGTTAATAGCTATTATATTTTTGCACTTCAAACGGGGAACCAGACAAGTGACGGAAAAGGCAAGTACATTACCTGCTCAAATGACAGAGCTCTGCCGCATTCTGACATTTGTAACTGTCTATGTTATCACTGTGAAGCCGATTTTCAGTTTAAATACGATGGTAAATAGGCCGCAGTTCCAAGGTAATACGGCCGCAGCAGCACACGACGCGCGCCGCTTGTGACAGGGCTCCGAATGCAGCGCCACGTTAGTCGTCATGAAGCGGAGAAGTGCTGAACTACGCTTCACGCCCGGTGGACGGCACACCTACCCACCTAGCCACTATGTCACTCATAACCTCAGCATGGCCTCCGAGAGTAAGCCGCGCCCACGGTGCCCTGAAATCTCGGGGGCGACGTGTTTGGCAATACGCATCATATCCGCTATAACGGCACGCAAGAAGTGCACGCGTCGTCTGCTTAGGTGCTATGTAAAGGCAGTAAATGAGAAAAGTATACTACCGCCAGCCTTGCAGCATTGCCAAAATAGCTCAAATAGTGTATAATGAGCTACTTGTTTTTCGCCAATTAGAGGCAAAGTAAAATTTTGCCGCAGTTTCCAGCCCCTCATATAACCCCCCTGCCTTCTTTTTTGTAGTTTTTTTTTCTGGGGGGGGGGGGGGGGAGGGGGAGTATTGATTTGTTTCATGAGCAAACTTCTGTAGATGAAAGGATTAAGCGAGGAATATCCTTTCTGTGTCGCAGTGCGACAGCCTCAGCACCAATGCGAAACTCCCGTGTCCCATACATTGGGGGGAGTTAAAGAACACCTGGTGGTCAAAATTAATACGGATTCCATCACTATGGTGTGCCTCATAATCAGATCGTCATTTGATCGCGTAAAACCCCGGAATCTTTAGCCTCAGCACCTAAAGTTTTGACCAACACGGGATCAGTTAGAACACCTTACGTTAAAAAGGTAACGCCCCGATCGCCTCGCCGCCGAGAAACGTGAGGTCACTTGGCCTGCTGGCGTTTTTCTCGCGATTGCCTTTCAGCGACGACGTGACTTGTTTTTTATACACCTTACGTCTTCTACATCGCGCCTAGCGTATACTTCTAAAAATAATAGCCGCGAATCTCGGGACCATTTGTTTGAATAACAGTCGCGTTTCCTTGCGGTATTGCCTCGCCCTGTTCGTGAAGAAGATAGCATCACGTTTCCGTCTCTTAGCTTAGCAGCCCATTCAAGGCGCACCGGGCATGGTGGTTTTTCTTGCCTTCCAACAGTTGTAGTACCTTTTCTTAACGACCATTTAGAACACAACCCCGTGTTGCCTATCTGTTTCGTTTTATTGCGGGGAGGCCCGGCAGTTTCCGCTCTGCTCGCTTCCGTACAACTTCGTGCGGACAGAGAGGCAATGGCCTGGGCAGTTCTTAAAAAAAAGTGAGTAAAAAAAAAGCAAACATGAATGAAAGGCCGCACGATTCGGCACGCCGCACTATTCGGCTGGAGTATTGCGTAGTCGTTTTGCATTGTATCTTAGTCGTTTTCAGCCAAGTCCACGGTATCGCTCCGTTTAGAAGCGCGCTATCTGCAACGCAGGAATAACCTTCCCACCATTACCCACACCCATGAAAGAGAGAAACAGCAGGCATTGTTCTAAATGAAATTTATTCGTTCTATCAGACCAGTGAAGTCGTTGAACTTTGGCAACGTGCTTGTGCGTTTTTTTTTTTTTCTTCGTTACCCTGTGGGCTAGGTTTCCGTGAGTTTGCCCTGCTAAGTTCAGTTATATACAGACAGGTTCAGGCTGACAACCTGTTTGACCATTAAAGCACTAACAGAGCCATGACATGTTCAAAGTTGTACCCTAAAGAATAAAGTCGTAGTTTCGCCCAAATGGCGACATCGATTGCGATAGCAAATACGAAGTAAGGATAGTAGTTTTATCGGCCGTGTAAACTTGTAAACATGGGCATACTAGCTAAATTAACAATCATGGTATCACGCGTGCCGAAGCAAACATGAACGCATCTCACTCGATGACGGCGGAAACTCGCTGTCAAAACGCTGTAGTCTGTAAGCGCGGCACAGCAGCGAGCGAGTTGACCTTCGTCCCGCCGCTCTCAAAACGCGAACTAAGCCGCGAAAACGCAAAGCAGGGAGGAATGACTCTGCCCCCGTCGCAGATGGCTTTCAAGATACAGCCGCCCGGGCGGGAGCGCGCGGCGTATTACGTGGCCTCCGGAGCCTTGTGGGCCGGCGGGCGCACGCGATCGCTTGGGCGGCGCGGTTAAAACTCCCCCTCCCCCCCCCTCCCACCCCATCCCTACCCTCCCTCCGGAGCATTGCGCGCGACTGGAAGACGTGGCGCTTCCTTTCCGCTTCGTTCGCTTGCGTGCGAGAGACAGCCGCGATCGCCTGTTCAAACTCGCACACTTTCACTCGCACATAGAGCACACGGCGCGCGGTGAGGATTTTATCGCCCGTAGATTTTATACGGGACCTCACGGCGACGGCGACGACGACTACGACGACGGCGACGGCAGAAATGCGCATGGGAGTGTCCACATAATTGCTATCGCAATTAAAAAAAAACAGGCCCATCATGTCACGTATAAAAATTCTGCGCATTCAACGCACATTTTGTAATCTATGCGTGAAACAAAGCTTTCGTGCAGCAGTTAATTAAATGCTGATAAAACTGTTCATTTTCTGCAACGGCGTCTTGCAGCATTGTTGTTATGTGCCCGCCCGGCAAATGAGCCAGACACGAAAGCCCCCACCGCGGGACGTACGTGATCCATGCGACCGCAGGTTACATTGCCTCCGGGATCAGCCCACGTTCCATCGTGCGATCTGCGGGAACAGCCGTGTTTACTATTGCACAATATCCGGGATAGGCCCACTTTACTCAGCAAAAAGCTAACCCAACCGACTCGCCAAACCCCGGGAAAGAAAAATAAAAAAAAAGCTCCGTGAGGAATTCTGCGCTTGAAGGTACGTACATTCGTTGCAGTGAGAATATCTAACTGCCGTTCTTTTTTTTTTTGCGTCATTCCGTAGAGAACGGAGCCGGCAAAGTTATAAACCGATTCGTTATAAGTGCTGTCCTGTTTTTGATTTATGTAGTAGAAGCATGGAAAGGTATGTCCTGTTTTTTTTTTACTATTCGGCAACTATAATCAGCAGCCGCAGTCGCATGATCATTAACAGTAGCAGCTTCAAAATACGCATACAAGCATTTTGCAAAAGAAGCACAAATAAGCAAAGGCTGATTGTGCTAACTAACAATGAAGTGGGAGAGGCGGATTGTTACATGGGGCGGCCGCTGCCAACGCTTCAATGCGGATAGAAAGAAACCATTTGTTGAACTGGAGAGAAGATTTTTACATGCGGTGTGTTCGAGTTGTGATAAATAAGACTTTATTGTTTCCGCCATCAACACTTCTTGTAATGGTGGTACTATTTCATTGTGTACGCTTATCTTGCTTGCTGGTTTCGGCACCTGTACGCTTACCGTGGGCTCTATGGTATGTTTGGCGACCAGATATGTATACATACGACGGAGTTGAACACCACTTGCCTATAAAGTTCTCAGATTGTCACCCTTATAAATGTTAACGTGTTCATATTGTAGCCTAAGCAGTTATAGCGCATATACGTCGAGCCTGGATTTAACGAACACGATATATAAAACATTATTCGATTTAAAGATGTAACAAAAAATTACTCCATCTCCCTCTAAAGGGAACCATGTGTGGATGCGAAGAAGCGGGGGGATGGTTAGCTGTAGCGGGAGATGGTTTCGCGGCAGCGGCCCGAGTGCTCATCGCGGTGCTGTACAGGAGAGAGAATGAGGCGCGCGCACTCCGTCATTTTCATACCGCGGAACTACCGTGGCGCCCCCAGCGGAGTATGCAGCTGTCGCACCACCTGTCGTGCGCGCCGCTCCGGATTCCTAGAGGAGAAAAAGGGGAGGAGCGTAGGAGAGGAGAGAGACGGGAAGGGGACGCGCATGCGCTATGGGGGTGTGGGACGCGGGAGGGACGGACAGAGCCGCCGGCAAGAAATGCTTCGCATTTAAGAAGTACACCTCGCCGATGTCAGCGTGCAACGATACGAGCGTGTTATAACGAACAATGCTCAAGTATATTTGGTCATATATTATGGAATAATAAATGACTATTTATTCTTGACAATAAGTATATAGGTCAGCCGTGCGCGCTACCTTGCCTACATTATCAATGTGACCACGACAACGTATCCTTGATTTATAATAGTTTATCACGATCTTGGCACTAGGGAACGCGGTCCGATGAAACATTATGCTCGATTTCATCATCATCATCATCATCATCATCATCATCAGCATCAGCATCATCATCAGCCTATATTTTATGTCCACTGCAGGACGAAGGCCTCTCCCTGCGATCTCCAATTACCCCTGTCTTGCGCTAGCGTATTCCAACTTGCGCCTGCAAATTTCCTAACTTCATCATCCCATCTGGTTTTCTGCCGACCTCGACTGCGCTTCCCTTCTCTTGGTATCCATTCTGTAACCCTAATGGCCCACCCGTTATCCATCCTACGCATTACATGGCCTGCCCAGCTCCATTTCTTCTGCTTAATGTTCTGCTTAATGCTCGCTTTCATAGGCATATAAATGCGCTACGTACCTTCTTGTAAAACTTTTGACCAATTGAATTTAACAGCACGCTATTAGTGGTATTTATTCGGCTCTATCTCAACGATTGTATGACCTTAACGCAAACGTTCAAGCAAGCGAACTTTCTACAAAATTTGTGCATACGAAATTACGTGTCACAGCTCAGTGGCCCATGCCTTCACACGCTACGTAGAACGTATCTAGGAAAAAAAGACGATAAAGAAAACTACCCAAGGGCGATAGAAAATCCCCTATCCTTCGATGTAGGCCGCATAAAAAAAATGAAAGATGAAAAAGGGAGGAAGAGAAGAATGAAAGAAAATCGTTTCGCGACTCGTGGCGACACGAAACACGCGTTGATGGATGGCTGTAGGTCACGCTTACGACAAACCTTTGCCCACGAGCTGTCACCCTGAATACATGTATTTAATTCCGTTCTTTCCGGACAGTCTCGCACGAGGCTACGTGTATTTATACCAAGTTACTCACGCAAGATTGAACACGTGTCACGTTTAGTACCGCGGTTCTTTTGTTTTCCGGAACTACATCTGAACAAAAGCTTGTTAGAGGTGTTTTAAGTCGTTACGGACTAACGGATTACCAGAGCCGTGGACGGTATACCGGTCGCGGTAGCTTAGTAGCGATGGCGTCGCGCTGCTAGGCAAAAGGTCGCGGGTTCGCTCCCGGTCGGAGCAACCGCACTCCGATGGGAGCCGCGCCGTGTATTCTTTGACCACACGGAAAGAACTCCAGGTGGTCAAAATTTATCCGAGGACAGGCCCCCTTCTTCCTACGGCGCGTCTTGTAATAAGATCTAAAATCGACGTGGGGTTGCCACGTCAAACTCAAAAAATAATCATCACGTGACGCTTTCTAATAATCATCACGTGACGCGCTTGAGACGTGCTTCGTGTGGCGTGAGTGTTCTGGTGGACAAAAAATCAGAAAATAACAGACGTTAACGATTACCTAGCTATCGATGCTTTACGGCAGCGGCTAAGTAGGATATGGAGGGTCAACGAAATAACAACCGTGTGTCCTCTCTGATTCAACCCTTCGCGCAAGATGGCGCTGCCAGCGTTGTTGCTAGCAGACACCTTTGCAGGACTAGGTATCCCTGGTCATCGGAGTCATAAGCTAGAAGCCACAAACTAGAACTCTTTGTTGAGACGTGTAACCAACGTGAAAGCGTGAAGATTCAGGCTTGTTTGCATGGTATAATTAGCATTGAACAGCGCAACCTAGGACGGAGGTGAGAGGCAGGCAGCTTCATTACTGGAAAACTATGGCGCAGGAACAACCATGCAAGAGGACGATGACGTAAACAAGCTCTCAGAGAGCGGTCGTCTGTGTTTTGTTTTCGTGTCTCGTTTTTCCTACGCTCTAATTTTCCAAGAATGAAATACAAACTAACCCAACTATGTATCCGATTGCACCCAACTTCGTCTTAAGTTTCTGTGTTCATTGCTGATATAGATAGATAGATTTTATTGATAGGAAAGACAGAGAGGTCGACCTGAGCTAGTGTGCTCTAGTCTGCTACTCTGTACTGGGGAGGAGAGAAGGGGAGTGAAGGTACTCTAGTGGATGATGATGATGATAAGAGGAGTGGTGAGTGCTTATGTACATTAGACGGTGCATTGAAGTTGCCAGTGTCAGGCCATGGGCCGAGAATAGCGTCTTGCGATAGTAGTTGCCTGCCGACGCTGGCTAGGGAACCTTCCAATGTCCTTCTCTCCAGCGTATATGCTGGGCAAGTCGCACAATATGTGTTCCAGCGTTTTAGGCGTCTGGCAGTGTTCACAATTAGGGCTGGTCGATTGGCCGAATAGGTGTGCGTAGCAACGGGTGAAAGCAACGCCCAGCCGAATTTTGTGTAGCAATGACGCTTTGCTCCGCGTAACCTTCGGGGGCAGACATAATTTACCGTCTGGGTCGATCATATTTAGGCGTCCGTGGATGTTGTCAGCATGGGCTCTGTATGCTTTCGTAAGGTCTTGCATGAGTCCCTTGATCACTGAGTTGGTGTCAGGTCGCGAGTATGCAATCCGTGCTTCATCAGAGGAAGAGAATGCCGATCTTTCCTCACTGTCCGCAAGTTCATTACCAATCCGCCACAATGACTAGGCACCCATTGAAAAGTGATCATGTGGCCACCTAGCTCGGCACTGTGATGAAGTTCAGTGATTTCTAGCACGAGCAGGTAATATGGTCCTTCTTTAAAAAGCATTTTAGCGCTTGTAGCAATGATTTGGCATCGCAGAGCACCGTCCATTTATGAAGTGTCTGCGTTATGATAAAACGGACAGCCTCCCGTATTGCCGCAAGTTCCGCAGCCGTAGATGTCGATTTGTGGTCCAATTGAAATCGCCGACGAATTCCAAGTTGCGGGATAACAAATGCTGCCGTTGGGGCAGGTTGTGCGACCGAACCATCGGTACATACTTCATTGCTGAACTTATACTTACACAGTCTATCGAAGGCCTACGTATGTTTTGCTGCGAAGTCCATATGCTGTTGATAGACAATTTGGGCACGTACGGGACCTCAATTATGCGAAAGAAAATTGACGCGCTAATTACATTTACCTATAAACAGCATGTATGCTTTCTATAGACAAGTTTCATGGCGTGACGTCATGAAGGTGCTGGGGCGCTGCCTTCGAAACTCGTGCAAACAACAACTACAAACTCTAATGAGGCGTTTACCGCGCACGCTAATGAGTAGCAAGAGACTCCAATTACAACTGCCAAACTGTATTCATGTCGAAAATTTTGATGTATAAAGGACGACGACAAAAGAATAACACACCACAAGCGGATACGCAGCAGATTTTGAGCGAGAGAGATTTTGGGCGAGCACATTGGTTTTGTTCCGACACACGGACCACATGACGAGGGAAATGGCCGAGGCTTACAATATAAAGAAAAGTGGGAATATATGTGTCAGCCAACTCTCTGTAGCGCTACATGCGAAAGAGCTGTATTTCTCAGATTTTGGAGCCGGATATGAACACCACATTTTTGTATCTTGGTTCAGCGTGTGATAGATCGTGTGATAGAGGTCTATGCTTCTTCTGGTTGCGTTATCGCTGTAACACATTTTCAAGCGAAGCTTGTAGACGCTAGCCTGCGCCGGTGATGTAACGCTAAAAAAAAAACCAGCTGCTCTCATAATTGCTCGATCGTCGTCGTCTTCTTCCGCAGCTGGCTCGCGCTCGTGCTCAGCACGTGCTTGTGCCACTGCTCCCGTGTTCGTCGTCGTCATCTTCTTCCACAGCTGGCTCCGCTGCCGCTCATCATTGCAGCGTAGAATGAGCTGTCGTCGTAATGGGGAGGCCGCGTCTACGGGGGTATGAGCCATTGCTTAAGGGGCTGCACGTTCCAGCTTCGCTGGTTAACCATCTTCACGGAGTGAAAGTTTTCCGCAGCTGCCTCGGTTTGCGCTCGTGCTCGTGCTCGGCACGCGCTCGTGCCACAAACGAGTCAACACAAGTTTCGCTTGCACCCCTCTTCACAGTAATTGAAGGGCGGTCATTTTTTTCCCCGCACGCATGCTCAAGTCTTACTATATATATTTGTTTTTATATGAAAACGCACTCATGGTGTGTTATTCCTTTGTTTTATATGCCTACTTTCCAACATGAATCAATACCAACTTGCTCAGTTCACTCCCTTTTTTCAAACTGTATTGTCTTGTGTATTTCAATGGAGTGAAAATTATCCCTTTATTATCACTTCCTGGTATTATTTGCACGTTATTAAACGTATATAAGATCCCATGGGTAGCTGGTTCTACACTTTCCGAATGGCGGCAGCAACTGCGTCACGCATTTACGTCATGTTCTCGCTTACGAAAGCTTTTGTTTGCATCAAGTATGACAATAAGGACGTTTTGGCGCGTAAGGCCATCACGATAGCTTGATTAAATATTTTCACTGTAGTCTCCGTTAATTGTAGATCAACTGTAGCCAAAAGCGATACCTTACTGTGCAGCTATAATATCCCTGCACGTGAGATGACCATTGTTCACGTAAAATTCTTGCGACAATGCGCTTACTCTTTCGGCAAGTATAATTCACCGAAAAGAAGTGTAAGTCCCTACCAGTAGCACATTATACCGAGGTATATAAAGCGCAAGGTGTTCTTTCAGAGCAGCGGATCTAATGTGAATCCAGGCTTTTAGGCATGAAGATTCTCGCTGATAATAAATATTCTTAAAGCTTCGTCAAACGACTCCGCACATCCTTTCGGCGAGTCGGCGAGATCCAGAAAAGGACGACACACTGAAGGTATCATCCACTAATCGAAACACATTACCAACACTTCAGGTCGTTGAGCAATTCTAATCCGCGTGTTTTAGATACCCCGCATTTTGCACCGTTTTCGAGTCATCGGCTTTCACGTTTTGTAAGCTTTAAAGCGTATTTTAAGCCTCTACTGCTCTGCGAGAGGGAAGTTTCGCAACAACGGGATTCCAACGTATACTCGCTATATTTGCCGTTTTTCGAACATTAGGGCTCAGATATACGTCCATGGACAAAAAGAGCTTTCGAGACGCTTTTATCTCCTCAGAGGCTTAAAGAAGAGAGCACATTTTCGTGTATTTAACATTATTTCTTGCCTATACAAAGCTTCGCTTTCGTTCATAGCGTATTTAAACGTACATTGCGCAATGGAAGCAATATCCAGGAGCGTTTTATGTATCTCAGCATTTAAGTCCAATTTTTCGTCGTCGCCTGGCCGGTGTGACGCAAGGACCTTTTTTTTTTTACCTTTGGTGCAGCTTACAGACACGAACAAATAAAGGAAGCACATGATTGCCGTCTTGCCTAGAGCCTAATGTCCCCATTTCTCACTCAAGAGTCATCTCGTGCGCTTTCACTTTTAAATGAGGATAAAGGATAATAGAACGAAGCATGGAAACTCCGATTGAGCAAGTGATACAATTTGAACTTCTTGCAAAAGCTCCTTTGAACTGACCCGAAGAAGGAGCTCTATTCTTTAGCCTCGAAATTTGTCTTAGGTGGTCGAGCAAACAAAAAGAAAACGTCGCGTAATCCTTTTTTTTTCCTTTTCTTCTTTGGCGTTTGTTTCTATATGCAAGGCTTACTTGATCATCTCCCTGAGGTTTGCTAGAAATCACAATGCGTTTGGAGACGCTCTGTACAACCACGCAGAAACGGACATACCTATGTCACGCCAAGCTCCTAGAACCAAAAGCAGAATTTGCAGTTTTTGGCGCCAAACGGCCGCTCGCTATTGGCCGTCCAATCTCGCCTAGTAATACGTTCGTGATCGTAAAATTGACCACGGCCTGTTCTCAAGAACCGCTTTAGAGAACGAGCCCCTTCCTATGCGAATAAGGACCATGGATCGTGCAGCAGTTGGTCTCCAGTGCTGCAATCTACGAGGACTTTCTCATAAATCGAGGCGATTCGAGAAATACAGATGAACGTTATTCAGTAAAAGAAAGAAAGAAAAAAAAAACGCAAGCAGCTTTCGTTCTTCCTGCTTGCGCCATCGGAGTGGGGTCCGTAGTGCAGGAGATTTGCGGCCTGAGCAGTCTCCCGGGCCGGCCACACCAGTCTGCGCTGGTCACGCGGGTCCGAGCTGGACAGCAAGACACCCGGAGACTAAGAAAATATGATGCAGAACGCATAGAAGATTACAATCTACGCTATTCAATAACATTCAGTTGTACTGCCTTGCTTGTAGCGTGTGGAGAGCCGAGCCGCTGGAGTGCTTCAAACGAAAATTCCTAGACTATAACAAGCCCCGTGCACTCCAACAAATAGTGTTCAACATCACCGTGAGTATCACACTTTACACATAACGACGACGCGGCGAGTCCGATCCGTGCCCGAATACGCGCAGACCCCGTGCGGAGGAGATGCAGCAGAGCGGCCTCTGGCCTGCTTAGTTAACCCCTGTCACAGATGGATGATGATGTGGCGACCATAAGAAATCAAAATGACTGGTCACAGCTTGTTTTAGAAGACGTGGAGCCTTCTCTAGAAGACTTCTTTGCTGGTCCCCTCGTCGACACATGTGTATTCAGGAGGGAGATGTCCCGTCTGCTCTTAAAGTTTTCAAGTGATGTCGACTTAGCCTCTGATTGGTAACGCTTGGAAGGCTCATTTTCACGGCGTTGTGTCGCGGCGTGAGCGGTCGAGTGGAAGTACCGTTGCTCGGGATGGCTCTCAGGTTGCGAGCTTGTGTCCTGTTCCGCCTCGCTCTACACGTCAGTCCGTCTTGCGCTGCGCTTCTCAATGGTGACGAACCTTCGTAACTTTCCTCGAAGGAGGCGCCCAGCTGGTGTTGTCTTGCAAGTCTTGCGTGTCCTGCAAGGCTAGATCCGCCTGCAGCCAACGACTTCCTTCTCCTCTTCCTTCATCGCTTCTCAAACCGGTGGCAACACGACTTTCGGCTACCCTCTTTTGATGCCATCGAGGTGCATTCTCCTCGGTGCTAGAGCTGAATTTTCTCGTAATACGTTCGTCAATCCGATCGACCTGTGTGTGTTCTTTCAGACCGATCGGGCGCACAAACTGCATTTCGAAGGCTGGCTCGGGTTCAAGCAAGTTTCATCTCTCCAGCTATCACGAAAGGACTGACGCCGCGTCCACAAACAATGCGAAATCTCCACGGCTCGGACATCAACGCTACGCGCAGCGGGAAAATGTTACGATGAAAACAGGAAACGAGATACGAAGAAAAATGACAGTGGGGAGCTGAAACAAGTGATGCAAAAGCAGCAGTAGCGGCTGCAGTTTGAAGTGATACTGCCGCGCTATTATCCATCCCGCGCCGGCCTCACGTGGTGGGTCTCTTTGGCGGCAGCGCTTTTAAGGGACCGCGAGTTGAATAATCCTTGCTTTAACCACGGGTCGCATCAAATACGCACACGCCGGTGCTAGCAAGGTGAGAAGTGCGGTAGCTTATCGGGAGCAGTAGACGATAAGTGTCGAAGATGATGGGGCTTAGCGGCATTTCTGCATTCTCTTTCCGAACGCCGAAAGGGAATGATTCCTGCAGTGGAATCTGAAGGGTGGGTTCGTGGCGTTATAAACTGTGCTCGAGACTGAGTAGAGAACACTCGACAGTGGATGGACACTGGCCAAAATGCAGAAACGCGAGCATTTGCATGATCGCGTGTTCCTGCTTAGTTGACGTCGGCTGTAGCTTCCAATCCACCGGCGCATTATTGTACAGACCCCGTCACGGCTGTCTATAGAGCACGGTAGCGATGCCCTTGCGAGACCCTTGGTGCCACCTACAGGAGAAAGCTGGAACGACATGCAGTCACACACCTTTATAAAGAAGTGCTCGGGACCTCTAACGTTCTCCGTTATACAGGTCACTTCGTTGTAAAGATCGCCCACCGCATCTATCGCTACAGAGCTGGCTAAGCACGTTCGGCGAAAGAAAAAAAAAAGCTATTTAGGATGAATTCAGACAATACTTAGTGAATTAAGTCGCTAAATTTCTCATGCACACTAAGTTCGACGGAATGTTCGACTGCAGTCGACGCTGTGGCAACGATGTTCGCTACATGCTCAGCGGCGAAATCCGGATGCGACGCAAGGCACAGTTTCGTAGAAATTCTTCGTTATTCTGCAGGCTCCCCACTACCGCTGCCTTTGTCGCCTTTCGCCTCCATCCTGTCCTCGATGACCATGACGACGTCGATATTCGCCAATTGCGAGCAGATCATCACGTCGGTTCAAAATATGGGGTGAAGGGGGAGCGAGGGGACCTACCATGGCTACGATGGTGTCCGCACATTCCAGCGGAATGACGCTTGCTACGTGCCCCGCTTAGAGAGCCTTCATGTGCATGGAGGCTCCCTATAGCACCGCCGCTTTCTGGCGGCTACGAAAGGAAGTGGCGCCGCCGCTACGTGCGCGTTCGTTGTATAGCAGCAAATCAGCCCTTGGGGTCGCCTATATTTCTTCGTTGTACAGCACGTTGTACAGACAAATTCGTTGTGCAGGCAAATTCGTTGCACAGACAAATTCGTGGTAGAGGTCTTCGCTGAGAGGCGTTCACAATGCCCGTGGCAGATAGCATTTCAGCCGGGGCCTACAGACAGACAGACAAAGAACTTTAATGGAGGTCCTGAGAAGCTCTGTTGCCCCCTCTCAGGGAGGCGACGAAGCCGCGGGCCGCACCCACGTCGGGACGGGGAGACCAAGCTCCAGCGCCGCATCGTGGGCTCTCTGGACAGCCCAAAATTGGCATGACTGGTCGGAGCTCCGAAGAGCAGAGCTCCACTCCTCTGCAGTGCATCTATGCGGACCCCTCTGTAACGAGGGGCATCCCCAGAGCATGTGTTCCAAAGTACTACATTGTCCGCAGCTAGGGCAGTCTGGACTAAAGCAGTCTGGATCGATGTAGTGAAATAAATTCAGGTTGGGATATGATCCCGACTGAAGCATGCGTAGTGTGACAGCTTGAGGTCTGGTTAGTGTCCCGTGTGTGGGAGGGTATAGTCTTCTACCAAGGTAGTAGTGTTTGGTAACCTCGTTGAAGGTGGAGAGAGTGTCACGGAACTGGACGAGCCTAGAATCGACGGAGCCTCGACTTGCAGTCCATGGCGTCAGCGCGGAGGGTTAGTTCGCGCACTTGGACGTGTGCGATGTCATTGAGGTTGCGGAGGGAGTCGAGTTGGGGTTCGAGATGGGCCGGGAACCACGTCATTGTATGTGGCTGGATGACTTTGCCTTTGAGAATTCGATGAGCTTCCTTGGCGATGGCACCAGAGGCAAATGCCCGAACCGCCGCCCTCGAGTCAGTAAATATTTCAGCTCTCTCATCGTCGAGAAGTGCAAGAGCGACCGCAGCCTGCTCTGCCCTAGCCGGGGTGCTGCCTCTGATGGAGGCCGCACAAGTGACGTGTCCGTCGTGATTGACTACCGTTGCGACGAAGTCCGATGTGTGCTCGTACTGGGCCGCGTCAACGAAAGTGACCGTGTGAGGCGAGGCTTTTATGCTCCGGAGCAATGCCACAGCCCTAGCTTTGCGCCTGCTCGCATTGTGTTGTGGATGCACGTTTTTGGGAAAAGGAGCAACCGTAATGTTGTCCCGTAGGTAATCTGGCATTTCACATGTGCGTTCCATCGCTACAGTGGAGCCGATTCCTAAGACCGCGAGAATCTCCCTCCCAGCAGGGGTGCTAGAGAGTCGTGATACTTGAGCCGCCCCGCTTTTGGTGTGTAGTTCTATGTCAACTTCGTCCAGGGGCTTCCAACCCCTGGGTATAGGACCTTTGCGGACCGGTCTGTAGAGTAGTAGTTCAGACTTCGTTGTCGAGCATCGTAGGCCTGTGCCATCGAGGAAGGTTTCAGTACGGTCGACTGCTTCTTGTAGGCTCGATTCCACTTGCCCTTCGCTGCCGCCGGTGCACCAGATAGTGATGTCATCGGCGTATATCGTGTGGTGAACTCTTTCGATTCCCGACAGGGATACCGACAGTTGCCTGAGGGCTAGGTTGAACAAGAAATCATTCGCTAGACAGGTCATTTCGTTGTGGAGGCGTACAACTGTAGTTACTTCTGAGGATGCGTTGCCAGGTGGAGAGTGCGTCGCCAGTCGGTGCCATGGCCGTGTGCTTTGCGCAGCACCTACCTGGTGGGATACGTTCAGAAGGGTCTGGAAAAGTTTACGAGCAAATCCATGAACTTAGGGCACCGTAACTTAGGGGTACCTTCTATAACTAATGAAGTATTCATTCATTCATTCATTCATTCATTCATTCATTCATTCATTCATTCATTCATTCATTCATTCATTCATTCATTCATTCATTTGGCGCGCCAGCCCACCGCAGCCACCCGGACTTCCTCGTCCTAGTTTCTTTATCGCAAGGTACGCAAATGACTAGGCAATGGAAGCCGAAGAACATCACCGAACCATAACACGAAATGAAAGCAAGCACGTAAGGCACGGGTGACTCTTACCAGGAGAGATATACCAAGGTGCGGGGCCAATGTCTCCCCTGGGAGTTCTGGATATAGCCATATGGCGCTCGATCTCCTCCTCGTTACTGGCCTGATTTATTGCTTGGTCCCAATTACGCTGATTGCCGCATAGTGCCGGTACTCGTGTAATAGCGCACAAGTCTGGGTCGGCGGCGTTGGCTTCGACCCGGTCGGATCCGCTTTCCGGCGAGGAGCGGCGTTCGATATATTAAGTTTCTGGTTTCGGACCGCGGATCCGTTGGCCTCGCTGTTACAGGAAACCAGCGTCCTCCCTTGTGCGTATAGCCGCGTTCGCGTTCTAGTTTTATTTTTTTTCTAGAATTCTGAGGTTTGCAGGAAATTGTATTTCCCTCTAATTGGCCTTCTCGTCCGACAACTACACCGACCCTTTAGCTATACGCCGCATCGCCCAGCGTCGACCTTCCGTGAAGCAGAAGACTATAAAAGGGGGTTACAACTGGCCGGATTGAATTGAAATGTTTTCTTTCCAGCTTGTGGGGGTGGTTATTACGAGGTCGATCTAATGATTACCCTTGTTATGGGTCATACGTTTTTTTTTCCTCATTTTTTTTTTACCTTTCGAATAGCTGGAGAGCCGGGCGTAATATGTGCTCGGGTCATTAGGAAATTGCTTTGCACCGAAGGAAGGCAGTCGCTCGAAATACCTGGCACGCAGCTTGAACCCATTCTGTGAATTGCTTTTCTCTCCGTCGTTCACTTAATTTACCGCCGCTAGCTCATTTCATTTCATGTTATCGTTATTTTTCTCAAATTGGCCATAGCAGTATCTGTAGTAAATGGAATCAAATTACACAGTTCATTAATCAATATAACGATAAAGAGCGAACGCAATGTGTAGGTGGAATGCATTAACGTGACTGGAATATCGTGTAATGAGTGCAATACTAATCAGTCGATTGTAAGAACAGACGAAGCCACATGCAGCACAACAAAATATTTCTTAACAATTTCTTAAACACTGTTTAGGTCACGGGTATTTCATTTCTTCTTGGATTAGACGGCAGTCATTTGACAGCATTACGGAAGACAAGCCTGAACCATTAAATATAATTCTGGAACTCTGAAAGGACAAACGACCAGGAAAAATTAACGAAGGAGGTTCGGGGCCGCTTCCATTGGTCACGTGGTTAGCGAAGCAAGGGATAGGTGCTATGCCGCCTCCAGGTTGTCCTATTGAACTCCGATGCGCCCATTCCCTATCGCCGGGCATCAGGCAGGAATTAGCTAACATATAGTATGTGTTAAGAGGAATTACGGGCAAGAAGACGAAGTGGACAGGACAGACGCTCACTTACAACTTACAAGTTAATTGCACCAAATTTTTAAAAATTGCCTGTGGCAGCTAGCACAATTGTAATCCTTGATCTAAACTACTCGATGAGGCGGCCATTACTTCCACACACACACAAAAAAACGCCTAATTGAATAATTAACATGACTATGCTGATTGACTTTTAAATTAATTATTTTACGGCACATCTTTCAATCTACGAATTATTGCCGCTGAGCTCGCAAGGCGTATCCACTTGGACCGAATTCTCAGGACGGAACCAGTTTGGAGATATCAATTTTCAAAGTGTCCGGCGAAATGCGTGGGCATTCCGGTTAACTTTTTGAGGAAAACGCTGTTTTATGCATTGAAGCTATAATTTGTAGATTGAAAGATGTGCCGTAAAATAATTAATTAAGAAGTTAGTTAGCGTAATTATGTTAATTACTCAATTAAGCGTTTTTGTTTCTCGTGGAAGTAATGGCCGCCTCATCGAGTAGCTTAGAACAAGGATTATAATTGTGGTATCTGCCACAGGCAATTTTTAAAAATTTGATGCAGCTAAAATGATACACCCGGTATGTTTCACGAGTGGGTTCCCAGTGTTATCACTATTGTCTGCCATCCACAGGCCTGGCATATCCTATTCTGTGAGGTCATGTTAGTATTTGGTTAGAATAGAAGCGTGTTGGACCTAGTTCAAGCAACCAGATGTTGTTGAAACGTTTAATAATAATAATAATAATAATAATAATAATAATAATAATAATAATAATAATAATAATAATAATAATAATAATAATAATAATAATAATAATAATAATAATAATACTGAGATGTACTGAGATGTAATAATAATGAGATGTACACACCACACGTGCAGCTAAGCTCTGAGGGTCATTTTGACCTAACTGGTGAAACCTGCCATTCAGTGCGACTGCGTCAACTCAACTCCATGTACGTTTCGGAGAAATGTTCTAAAATTGCTGGAAAGTCATCTCATGGGGTCCCTTCCTGTCTGTGCACGTTTAATTGTTAATAATATTTTGCGGTCTTTTATGCTCAGTATCATGATCCCATGTCACGTCACTAGTACTCTTTCTTCCTGGCGCATTTACCCACATAAAGCCTACCCCGTAGCTTACATTGATATGGAAAGTAAGTCGTTCATGTTTGCTGTGCCTATTATAAAATACCCACAAAATGAAAAAAAAAAATAAACTCGAGCAGAGCGTTGTTTCGATCCACGGACCTCTGGGTTATGGACCAGCACTCTTCCACTGCACAACTCTACCGCGTGCTGCGGTCTGTGCCTGAAGACCTACTCCGTCCAGCGCGCACTGTTCTTGGGGATGCTTGTTCATCACACCAACGGGAATTATCACTTTGTTTCGTCTTCTTCGTCTTCTTTCCTGGTGGAGGGAAGAGCGGCAAGGGTTTGGTGTTCAATTCGGGGTGTAGTCCCTTTATTCTGCCCCTTCTAGGCACTTTTGTCATTTTTGAGAGACACTGGCCCACGTGAACGCCTTTGACTTGATCAGGCCCTCCGCGTGCGTGCGCGAGCTCACCAATTCCCCCCCCTCTCTCTCTCTCTCTATCTCATCTTTCTATTCCCTCTTTCCCGCCTCCCAGAGTAGGGTAGCCAACCAGACGCATTTCTGGTTAACATCCCTGTCTTCTCTCTTTCTCTCCTCCGCTATCTCTTCTCGTTATTGCACTCAGGTTGTGTCTATAATCTTGCGCGCACAAAAGTGCCTGTCTTGCAGCAATAAACCTGCAGTTGCAGATCATGCACTCGTGTCCGCGCGGCTGATCAATCGAACCCGAGACCTGGGGCTCTGCAACAGAATGCCGGCTATACTACCGAGCACCAAGCGGTCAGCAGCAAATACTTTACTTGGTATACGAGCCCAAAATCAGGCTTTTGATTTCCTAAAGCGCTGCGAAGGATGGGACGCAATCCTAGCCACGAGGGCCCTGCTGTTATACCTACCCGGCTCAGGGCTTATAGATATTCTTCGAATGTTCGTTAGCCACCAGACTTTATTTTTCCATTGATTTCATTTTGTAATCTAATTTAACTGCATTCTTGTTGTTGGTTTTCTTTACATCCTTTTCTTCGTCACGTCATCTCAAAGGCTTCATCTGAAGAAGCAAGCGCAAATGTAGCAAGACTGACGAGTGTAAAACGTTCGCAACAATTTTCCGCTTACAGCTGAAGCGTAAGTGAAACGAGATACAGCGTGCGATCGCACAGCTATCTCTCCTTTCCACGTAGCAGGAAGAGGCACCGGCTACCGTGAAGACACGTCTACGCACCCTGGGATGGCTGAGCGAGGGAGATCTGCATGGCGTCGAGAACGGTAGCTCAGTGTACGGGCGCATCGAGCGTTGCTTGCCGCGAGAAACTAGACAGTCTACATGCAACACAGCGTTGCATGTAGGCTCCCTACGAGAAAAGTGGCAGCTGTCGGAAGCTTGCGCTCCCCTTATGTAGCGCGAAAGGCTGGGGCGAGGCAACCGGGGTTTCGTTCACAGAGTTTCGCGCCTCTCTGGCGACGTGACGTCGTCGCATCTATAAGACCGTAGTGCCTGTATACTTAGTAGTGTTGACGGAGCCTGCTACAGCGATAACGGTTAGTTATAAACTCGTTTAAACTGAATTCACAGAAGCAGCGTATGCTGCCTTCTATAGGGCCGAAACAGAAATTGAGAAACTTCCCAACGCCTGTTCGCTCTCCCCAGTAAGGCAGTCTTTATTTTCTGAACCTTGTTATCCTGTCTTATTTATTTATTTAAGATGTAGAAAAATGGGAAGGTAACCAGCGTTAGAGCCGGATGTACCAAAATACCAAATTCGTTACTCACGCAACAATAAAAAAAAGAAAAAATAAAGAAGAAAATATCAACAAACACTATACACACACGAACACGGCACATGCGAGCAAAATGTGTCTCTAAGGGCAACGGCACCGAAAGCACACTCCAATAGCTATATTTGTAGAGCTAAAGGTGCCTGCGTCCTACTCGAGGAACATTGGTCACATAAGAAATGACCCTATAGCGGTAACGTATCTTGTGCAAGCAACTCCACCCTTGACAGTCCCGCCATGCTGGGTGTGTGGCTCCTGCTGACAATATCAACAACGACAACGACGACAACGACGACGACAACATGTGCCTTTTCTGATATTCGCCCTTTCGTTGCCAGCAATCGGGTGGAATAATTTCTAATTACCCTTTTCTTATCCTTGTGTTTTCTGAAACATACTATATGCCAAGCCGACTTTTTCCTGCATGGAATCATTACAAGCTACCTGGCTTAAGATCAAGACTGTACTGCAAGCATAAGGTACGGTCGGCGACAAAAGTCTGCATGATCTGCGAAAAAATAGGAACTCCCGCGAAGCCTGGACACATAGTCCCGAATTCAAGGTTTTAGCGTGTAGCAGCTTTTCGACCTACGCAGTGATTCATTAAACTTGAAGTGTCGCGCCTTAACAAATAAGAAATTCACATAGGCCGTGCAGCTCAGCCGTGTCCCGTAAATACTTGCAGCCGACTGTACATATTTTATGGAATACCAGATTATTCCAAAAATTATGGAATTGCATCTCCAGTCGTCTGTATAAAAAAAAAAGAATAGTCTGAACATACGGATTGCCTCGTTCGTAATCCGCCTCGTTCGTAATCCGTGCTTTGAATAAGTGGTGTCCAAACCCCAGTTCTGGGCAGTATTGAACATACGCGTATCTTAGAAAGTATCTTAGATGCTTTCTGGGCATCTTGTATCTGTATCATGATACGTTTGGCAAGACGTGGGTCAGTGTCTGTATTTCCGATACATGAATGAATGTATCGTGTATCTTAAGAATCTTAAGATACAAGATGCTGCTATCGCAAAATCACCGCACGAGACTATAAACGTTGGCTGAATTCCGCTTCTCAAGCTGATACTGCTCCCACTAAGCCACCTGATTAAACCTAAAGGCACTATTATTACTATTTGGTTTGTATACATATAACACAAGGACACGAAGAAAATAGGGAGGAAGCAAGCTGACAACTGCCACCGAGAGGGGCACAACGCCTGCCTACTCTTTCAGGAGGAGGGAATAGAATAAATGAAAACATGAGGAAAGAAAAGAGGAAATGAAGAAATGACGGAGACACAGACAGAACAAAACAAAATACCAATAATGTCTATAAACGGGAGGACAAGTCAGTGTCCTTCAGAAAAGTTAGCAGGGATCTGTGGGCCTGGTCACGTCGGGAAGCACACCCCCTTGGAAATAGGCAATCGTCAAGGTTCGCACATTGCAGTCCAATAAATCTATATTCCTTAATTGGCAATGCGCGCTGCGCAACGAATGCGGGACACTCTAAAACGATATGTTAAAGTGTCTCACAGGAGCTACAAAACGTACACGACGGGCTGTCCACACGTCCTTGTCGGTATAGGCGTTCGCGCACCAACACAGACCCAACCCTTAACTTATATAGCAGTGCTCTAGCACGACGGGGCAAGCCTCGACCACGATAACGGGGAGGGAACGATCCGTCTACAACAAGCCGGTCTGAGTGCTGCTTTAGGAGGTGTCGGCGTAGCAGAACAGGAGCGTTTTCAAACATGCAGGAAATGTCAGGGCAGTCACATTCGTGGCGGGCACAACTTGAAGCGAGGCGATCAGCCTCTTCATTTCCAGAGATGCCCATGTGCGAGGGTATCCACTGGGCAATGTGAGACACTCCACAGGAAGTATTTTGCCGGAAATTTCTTCAATACTGCATAAAATTGGGGTGTTGGCATCTTGTCTCAGTCTGCTGAGGGCAGCACGGGAGTCTGTAAGAATGACGACCTTCAATGCTTTTAACTCTTCGTGTACGTACTTCGGAGCAACATCAATCGCGGCCAGTTCTGCAGTTGTTGATGAGGTTGGATGTAGTATTTTAAACACCCTGTCTGATGCCAGTCGAAGGGCAGAAGAAAGCTGCAGAAGCGCCTTGGGCGTCGCTGTGTACAAATGCGTCCGTGAATACTTTAATATAACCTCCAAATTTTTGAAATGGGTGGGACTGGGCCAATTGAAATAGTGCCGAAACAGGCTGGCTAGACTTTTTGTTTATTTCGGGAATTGACAGAAAAATGGGGAAGGAACATTTGTTGCGCTTCTTCGAAGTTCTGAATGATGTAGTGTCTCTTGAACTGCGAGTAATGTCTATAAACAATGCCGCCATTTTCTCCATTCGAGAGAACGGGCAGCGGAATTCTTTTATCTTTCCGCCAGAGCCCTCCAACGAGGCCGGGCGATGAGGTCTGCGCGTCCCTATTGGTAGAGCAGAGTCACGTGGTGGCGCTTGCGCCGTCTCGACAAAAACAAGCGCGCGAACGTCTGCACGCAGCCGACCTTTTGTTTTCTTGAAATTTTTGTTTTTACTTGCGTCGGTGCTATGACACTTGCTCGCAGTCACCGTACCGTGCTGAGTACGGCAATGCGTGCGGCGTCTTTCGCGCAAATTCTGATGCCGCTATAGTGTCGTTATCGAAGTTTCTCTTGCGTGGTGCTTTGTTACGAAGTCTGAAGAATGGAAGAATGGGGTTGCCTTGCGTCTAGTGGCTTTCGCACATCATCACCGCCTGTCGCGCGAACAGTGCAATCTATGACCCTCCATCCTCTGTCTTTCTCTATCCACTTTTACTTCCCATTTCCTCAACGCTTTGCCGTGCTCCCTCAGGGGTTGCAGAATTAAGCGTCATTTCCTTCTCTTGATGACTCTCTCTCTCTCTCAGCAAGTTGAAGGATCTCGTGGATGTAAACGTTTCATGCACCACGTGGCGTCACATGAATACTCCATTAAGGCAATAAATTCAGAGGTGGAAGTACTGCGCCATTTGCGCCACGCTGCGCCGATACGCTTTTCCTACGCCATACTGCTCCCGAACGCATTATTTAGGGCGCCTACATGCAAGCGCTGTTATTGCGCCGAGACTGCTCCCAAGCGGTGCCTCCATGTGCTGCCAAATGTGAGGCAACAATGAGACGTTCAATGCCAGTCGCTTTGCACAGGGAGCCGGAGAGACGCATTCGTTCAGCTTTCATCCGCGACGTGGCGCGCTCAAGCGAACTCACAAAAATGCAAGATAAAGAACATGTATAGTATACCTGATTAAATCAAGCAGGCTAGGTGACTATTTGTCGCCGCCCCGTTTCAAAGGGGATGCCAATAAATCATCATCATCATCATCATCATCACCTTAGGGTGCCTACATGCAACGCAGTTTGTAAACGGCGTTGCATGTAGGCTCCCTAAACTCCCTGCTCTTTCCGTGGCGGCGCGGTAGAGTATCGAATTTTAAGTAAAAGTCTACATTTCGCTTATTTCTCGGGTTCTCTTGGTCGGGGCTCATGTCAGCGGTGGTCTTGTAATAACACGAACATTTATTGTTCATTTGCCCGAAACCTAGTCAGGTGTAGCTATTCAAACCATCGCGTCTCTCTAGTTTTCTCTTAATTACTCTGTCAGCTGTGATGTTTTAATGATGCGAACATTTTTTTTTCATTTCGTCATAAGTATAGTCAGTTTAGTATTGAATTTAAGTAGAAGTCAACATTTCGCTTAACTCTAGTCTTCTCTGTGTTGATGCTCAATTTAGCTGTGGTGTTTTATTAACATGAACATTTATTTTTCATTTGTCGGAAGTCTAATCAGGTTTAGCTATTCAAATCATCGCTTATCTATACTTTTCTCTTAGTTAGTGCTGTCAGCTGTGATGTTTTAATGATGGGAACATATTTTCCTTAACTTGTCGAAAGTGTGCATGCTCGGTTCAGTATTAAACATTGAGTAAAAGCAATTTAAATTTTTGTATTTTTGTTGTTGTTTTTTGTGTGTTTTGAAGGGCTGGGGATATTGTTTTGAAACAATATCCCCAGCCCTTCACCTGTCGAGAAAAATGGGGTAAGCGAAGCTTGTCGTGTGTGTATCTGACCTTCGTTAGGATAACGTTCGGAAGCCGTCGCCTCGGGATTCTCTGATCGTCACTGATGGCGGGCCTCGGCTTCGGAAGCGCTCGCGGGATCGTCGGCTCTTCGCTGACGGCGACCCTCGGCTAGGGAAGCCATCACGCTAGAATCGGCACATCGACGGCGAGCCCTTTCTCGAGCGAGTTCACGCCCGCGTTAATCAAACGCAGCTTGCTCCTTTGCAGAACGCATCACGCGTGGCCTTCATCTGTTCGCCGAAACTGATCTGAGGCGAGGGAAGCCCGGAGGAGCGCGCGCCAACTCGCTTCCCTTCCATGTCCCTATAGGGCCTCGCGACACACCACACCTACCTGATTGGTCGCGCGCGGGTCACGTGATCACCCGTGTAGCATATACAATGCGAGTGTGCGCCGCACGGGATTTCTTTCTTTTATCTCTATTTCTTTGTCTTCCTTCCTTCCTTTCTTTCTTGTCTCTGGCATGTGCCATTGAGCTTGGACCTTTCTGCACTATCGCCACTATCGAATCCCTTTACCCCTCCCCAGTACAGGGTAGCCAACCGGAGATAGTGTCTGGTTAACCTCCCTGTCTTTCCTTTACCTTTCTTTTTCTCTCTCCTGCCACGATCGGCCCACTTTTCAGAGCCATACCACCACCACTTGTGAGCCTATAAAGCTTCGCTTAAAAAATTGCAAATAATGATCGAGAGTAGATGTAAGCATGAAATGGCTACCATACGGCGTCATTTACTGCCTGTGGTGCCGGCGCCTTCAATCGCGTTTCTTCTTGCAACAGTCCAACGCGCTCAGCGTCCATCGCCGCTTTTTCTTCTCGTCGCATCGAAGTGGTCGGCTGCAAATGTGCGGCCGTAGGTCCCCTTGTATCTGCATTTTGAACGTCGCTATTGGAAATGACAAATAACTTCAGCGTTCTAGAAGTTGCAGCTTGAGTGATATTGTGAACAAACAGTACGAAGAACTCGGAAGCAATATTTTTTGTGACTTGTTTATAGAGTAATTAGCGTATTTAATCCGGCCTTGTAGAAAGGGTTGGGGGCCAGAGACCGCATTTTGTTAAGTTTTGAGTGGTTGCCCGGATGATCTCGGTTTGTTCTCGCAACGACACCAGTTTCAAGGCCTTATGAAATGTTGTGTGAGACGACTGTGCCTCCAGGGTCAGCTACTACAAAAACATGGACAGCCGTTTCTTCACCTGATTTGCCTTCTAAAGTGAAGGATTTTCATTGGCAATATCAGTGGGGCATTCTACCTACAAGAGACAGGCTTGAAAGCTGGGATATGGTAGCGAATGATAAGCGCATACATTGCGCACAAACAGAGACCAACACGAATGTAGTAAAGGAGTGCGTTGTAGCGCGCACCTTCTGGAAGCTGGTTGCAAGAATATTTGGAATATTCGTCATACGGCCACCACGTCGGTGAGATCGGTTTGCGAGTCTCGTGTACTACGGCGTTAGCTACGTTTTGTGGTGCTTCCGCAACATTGCAGAATGATCCCGGCAGCTAAATAGAGCAATTTACCCCCAGAGTGCGCAAATACTCGAGTGATCATATGGGGTCATCTTGATGAACAGCTGTTCAAACTCGGTGAAGCCGAGTCTCTTCGCCGCTAGTCTACGTGTTACCTAACCGTGTCTCCAGGCAAAGTTTTGCTACAGCCAGAATAATGCCCAAATTTTGTTTGCCGAGTAGAGACTCTGTACTTGTGTGTCCCTCGGGTGTCATTAATGAATTCGGGGCTGACATTTATGATTTTGCATGTACGCTGTCATAGTAGTTTTTGATGTGTGGCACAGCCAGTGTCAACCAGACACCATTTACTATTTTGTTTACTCATCTGTTTTGTTTATATCAAGTACGATGTATTGCATGTTTGATACGTTATATCGTACTCTACGTTCCTACCACAGTTGTGCGCGTGCCTACGGGTGAATAAATTTCCTTGTCAACCTGCCGGCATGTTCTCCTTTTGAGTGCCAGGAAGAAGGGTCTGGCTTTTGGCTCAAGGTCACTTGAAAGTCGCCGACACCGGGAGCTAAAAGCATTTCATGCTTAAAATGATGTTTTACTCTAGAAATCTGCTCCAAAACAGACTTACACTGCTCCAAAACTCGCCTTTTTTGCACCGAAGCTGCTCCGAAACTCCCCTTTTATTGCTCCAAAACTGCTCCAAAACAGCATTATTCCTGCTCCCTGAGCTGCTCCAAAAGGCTCAAGCCCGCTTCAACCCTTGAATAATGCATTGCGAAAGACAAGTATAAAAAAAGAAAAAAAAAAGAAAAAAAAGTGAGCAAAACAGAGTTCTATGCTGCCTAAATGCTGCCTAACTTCAGTACGTTCCCGAACGTTTGCAGCTCAGTGTTTTCAAGCAATAGCTATCGCGCACGTGTACGAGACAGCCACGTTCTTTTTTTCTAACTAAGTTTTGCGCACGTGTACAGGACTATATACGCACGAAAGCGCAGTTCGCAAACGTCGTTACACGTGTGCTTTCCGACATACGTTGTCTAACTAAAAAATAATAAGACTAAAAAGTAACTTTATCCTTACTCGCCCGAGGGTATTAAAGGCCATGCTCCACGTGCACTTCATTAACGGCTAGAAGTGCCGCTTTTTGGAGCAACGAGGGACAACGCGTGAAATTTAATAGGAAGAGGCGTCGATTGAAAATTTCTGTCCGATTAACCTCGAGGCCCTGATCGCTAGCTTCGTCCGCTAATGGGTTCTTCTCATCCGTATTCATAACGTTTCTAGAGGGGAAAAAAACAAAACAATGAAAAACTACTGTTTTTATTAGCTGACGCTCTTAACCTGCAGGCCTCGGACACTGTGGAGTTGATATCGTGGCTGTGAACGAGGCTACGTTACAAAAGCACCGTCTCATCGTCTTCGATAGCTTGAAGTAGAGGCTAGGCATTTTCAAGGTTATGCTTTCAATGGAAGGCGTAGTAAATGATCGAAAATGATGCGCACATCAATTTGGCAGTGGTAAGGAGGAAATATTTAAAATATTGACTTACCCTTCAGATCTTTGCTGCAACATGTGTTCAAGTATGTCCATAGCGAAGGCAAATATCGCAAATTCTACCAGCTGCATGAACGCATATTAGGAAACAGAATTTGTATTTTATGCATTTCGCTGGCGTGTATCATGAATATGTGAATAGGACTTCTTACAGAATGCAAGCAAACAGAACATTGTTTTTATGTAAAGTGGGAAGTTACACCTTAGATTGCGTTATACGGTTTGCTTTGCGCTCTTTGCAACGTCCGCCTAAAAAGAACGTTTCTGTGTTTCATGTGTACTTGAATAGGATAACCTAAATTTTGCTTTTTGTTTAACTTCGCTATTGCTCTTATTGTTAGTTCCTGCGTTTAACGTTATCTTATTTGCATGCTGCTACAAGATGTTCGGTTGTGAAACATGGACCCGTCACGAGCCATGATGGCTATCGGTTTCTACAGTGCTTTGAGATGAAAATGTGTGGAAGCTATGGAAAAATGTAATATATATTTAAAAAATCAACTAAGTCATGACCAACACCTTCCTGCGAGTGGTTGAATAGTTTGTCCAACGATTCTAAACGACTAAATCACTTCCTTGACTACCCACTTGTCGCGCTTAGTTCACTATGATGATTATGATGATGATGATGATGATGATGATGATGATGATGATGATTATGACGAGGACGATGATTTCCTACAAGCCCAGCTGGGGAGTAGGCCAAGAATCTGGTAGTTTTACAAGAATAAAAAAATTAATAAATGAAAATACCAAGAAAGCCGATCATAAAGTAAATAAATGAAAGAGTAATGTTGTAGTCAGTCGTGAAAAAATAAAATAAAAGTCAGGCTAAGCGAAGAACAACAGTGATAAAGGGTGTCTCACAAATTTTGAACTCAATGTTATTCTTATTTTTAGCATTTACATAAAATAAAATAAATTATGGGGCCTGACGTCCCGAATATAAACATCAGATTATGAGGAACGTGGTAATGCTATAATTTTTGAATACCTGGGCTACTTACCATGCATCTGAAAACGTACACAAGAGTTCTTGAATTATCCCCATCTCTGTTCGGAAATTAAATTTAAAAAGGAGAAATTAACTGTGCTGATTGGTAGAGAGTGATTGCTATAGAGAAATATTTACAAGGTAACAATTTTTGTTTTTCTTTGTTTCGGTGAGGTTATTTGGTGCAGCAGAGGCAAAATTCGATTACGACTTCCTAAATTCGGATGAGTGAGGGTACCGTCTAGCTTAGCGAGAACCGCTGGGATCTTTCAGAACTCATACTTACGAAATCAAAGCAGAAATAAAACATTGCGGCATCACTGCCCCGATAACTATACGAGGTGAGTCACAAGAAAGCCTTGAAGGGGGCCACCTAATAATACGGATAACTGGTCCGACGGCGACATTCATGCCAACGCCGACGACTGTTTTCCTTTTTAATTACATTTTGGTTATTTTTTTACATATTGACGTTATTTACTGTCAAGTTAGCGGGAAGGTGAAGCCATTTCGTCGTCTTTTCACGTCGAACCGTCGCCAATGCTCCTTGCGGATAAGCGCCAAATTCGGTGGGCAGAAACAACAGCGACCACTACTTACCTGTTCCGTGCCGAGGACCAGCCATATCAAAATAAATGCCATACGTCCCACAACTCGTATGACCAATATTCCCATATGAAATGTATTACATCCCCCATACAAAAATACGTATTTTTCCATATTTCATATGGGATTATTGGATATGGAAGTTATAGGGCATATGGGTTTTCTTCGATGGGAACTCCTGGAGGAGTTCATACATGGCTTTCTTTCCGGCCGAATTCAGCATAGAAAGCATGGAAGCGAATGTGATGATGGTAGCTGCAGCAGATGCGAGGCGGAAGGCTGAAGAAGGTTCCTTTGTCGCCCATGGCTGCTTTAAAACCACGTCAACGACGTAAAAGCGGCAAGTTTCTGCTTGTAGCAGAAGGCTGCGCTTAGAATGCAGGATCACCTGGGAAGGTTTGAAGAACAGTCGGTAAACTAACACTGTTTATTCACCGATATAGGCGGCTGAATATGTAGGATACACATAAAACAAATAGCAAGTGCGCGAAAACAGGGCTATTGCGACGCTGTCGTACACGTGCGCTTCGCAAAATGCTTTCACTCTACTGTACAGGTTGATGGACGGATCACTGACACAGTTACTCCCACGCTTTAGTTCAATGAACAGCTTCTAATATCGGTCGCGCGTTTTCGTTGCTACTTCTGCCAACACTATTTATTTCGCCATGTCAGTACCTTCTGTTGCAAGATGTCTAACACACTAGGCCGAGAAATAGTTTTTACTAGAGCAAGTTCCTGCTGGGTAAATTGTAGAAGCCTGGTAAACGCCTTCTAGCGGTGCTGTATTGCTTCCGTCATGTGGGGGATTACGGAGGACCCGTTTTTTCTTTTTTTTCCCGGGTGCAGGCTCGTCTAACACGTCCCACGTGAAGAATTTGAAAAGGTAATTTCTGCGCAACAACCTTCCCATCCACCCCCAGCCCAACTGTACTAACATTAAGCCTTCTCCAAGGAGTTGCCAACTCAGAAAATGCGAGTCTGTCAGAAGAATTTCGGTCCACCCCTTCAACCCAACCACACGGACTAAACACGTCACTTAGAGCAGGCGTGTGGGCTTGGCGCAGTTGTTTCCAAATCAAGGCGGCAACTCCCGTGCGAGATGGAACCGGCGCTTTGAGATTACCGAGAGAAATTGCGTAAGGTGCTTCTACGAAACAGTGCTATCTTGTTTCGCTGTCTTTCCACGTTGAAACAAAACACACTGCCGCAATATAGTACACGCAAGTCATTACGCCGAGTGAAAAAAATAAATAAATAAAGCAACACAGAAAACGTTGTTAAGCAACCACTACTCAAAAGCCATCGCCGAAGAATTAACAACAAACACGAGTGCAAAACAGCCCACTGCCGTAATAGCTGCCTCTGCTTGACGAGATTAGGTTACTTCTCCGCTCACTCTCCCGACTGTTTTACTCGGTGCTGAAACAAATAAGATGCCAGCAAGGAAAGGAAGAAAGAAAAAAAAAACGCAAAGATGTGCGTAACGGTGAAAAAGTGCCGGGGCAGCTTTAGACTGATGAGGCTGTACGGACGTCACGGCGTGCCATACCGCAAGACTCCGAGGGCGCAGCGACGGTGACGAGCAACTCCATTAAAATGCGCCCGCTCTGCTACTGAGAAAAAGGCGCGGCCGTCAACCGGAACCGGAACTCCATACCCCCCCCCCCCCCCCCCGCTCCTTTAAACTTGCTCTTGCTGCTAGTCTTCCAAGAAGAAACGAGAAACTTGAGCCGGTAAAAGCTCGCTCTTCGT
>NC_051164.1:93474843-93587474 GCF_013339745.2 Dermacentor silvarum
ATGAAGTAATCAATAAGTGATAAGCGAGAGTCTCACCCCTGCTCGTGCTCACTCAGCAAATCTACTTTATGGTTGGCCTATGTGGCCAACAGGAGTTTAGACCACGTGGAGCCAACATATATATATATATATATATATATATATATATATATATATATATAGGATGTTTCAGCGAACACTTTCGTAATTTATTTAAGGATGCCTGTGGCAGATAGCCCAATTCTAGTTAATGAGTTGGTCTAACCGAAGAGGCGGACATTATTGGCACAAAAAATTGAAATGCGTAATCAACTAATTGGCATAAATTCACTAATGAATTTTTAAAACTAATTACCTGATGGCTCATATTGCAATTTACAAATTGTAGCCGTGGAGTTCGGAAGGCCGATCTACTTGGAAATATTTTTTTCAGGATGCCACCAGTTTCGAGATATTAATTCATGAACTTTGTGGAGAAATGCATTGGCGGTCGAGTTAATTTTGTGCTTCAATGCATAAAGCGACGTTTTGCTAAGAAACTAACTGGAACGCCAATGCATTTCTCCGCAAACTTCGGGAATTAATATCTCGGAACTGGTGTCATCCCGCGATTTCGTTCCAAGTGGATCCGCCTTGCGAACTCCACGGCTATAATTTGTAAATTGCAATATGGGCCATCAGGTAATTAGTTGAAAAGTTAATTAGTGAATTTTTGTTAATTATTCGATTATGCATTTTAATTTCTTATGCAAGTAATGTCCGCCTCTTCGAGTAGACCAGCTCATGAAATAGAATTGTGCTATCTGCCACAGGCAACCTTTAAGAATTTTTGAAAGTGTTCGCTGAAACACCTTGTATATTGGAGGTCTCGTGTATAGTTGCTCAACAGTGAGTCAACTTATGTTTTGGCCGTAATGACTTGCGAGAGGGGAAGAGTGAGGGTGGGGAGGGGGGAATTAAGGAGAGATGAGTTGAACTGCTGTTCCCAGTGTTTCTTACTTTACAACAAGTGCGTGCAGAAGGTATTTACAGAAACGGCGTAGCTTCGCTCACGTCAATAGCTTCCCCCGCTGGGACTCCTGTACTTCCTGCTAGCCCTCGTGCCGTAAACGGTGCAGGAATGCCACTCTTACGCCTTGTACAAGCACAGCTGGAAACCCTCACTGTCGCTTTCACGAACTCCTCGGTATAACGAATCGACACGGCCCGGTCTCGCATTCGTTTACATTGTGCACGTCCGACAAGCGGGGCGTTTATTTTTTATTTATTTTTTTTTCTCGAAAGGCGGCTTCCTTCAAAGCGCCGAAGCTATATGGCTTAGAGCACGACGCCATTTGTTAATAGGGCGCACGCCCCTCAGAAACGATGGAAAAATCGGGGTGTGTGTGCCGGCTTGGAAGCCAAAACTGGTCGAGCCGCGTCTTTTTTTTTTTTCGTTTTTTTTTTCTTTCCTTTTCTTTTCGTTTTTTGCTCTGCAGGGGAAATCGTGCAGAACGTAGAATCAACACTTAAGCATGCATTGCAGACTGGCGCTGTCAGCGACCTCAGACTTAATTGCCGTGTCCGCGTAGGCTTACTGATTGGTGAGATATCCTCCAGAAGAAACGTGATCGCAAGGATCGCACTCGTCAAGACTCGAGCGGTCAATATGGGCCTCAGGAGTGAGAGAGAGATATGAAGAGCAAAGCAGGCCGCCGACGGCTTCAGGCTCGAGGGACTGGTTGCGTTGATTACGCGTTTCGTGACTCCGGAGAAAGTTCGAAGCCCGGATTACGGCATTGTTCAAACACGTGCCGTATACGGACCACTACTGTCAGCGACTTCAGATTGCACAGTCATTCCACGGCTAGGTCAGATACCTGCTGTTTCAAAATGGCACGCGAGTGAGCTTCGCGTGTTGCATAGTAGAATCCGAACGAGTCTAGATGAGGTGGGTAAACCGGTCGTGTAGAGAAAACGCTGCGCTCACGCTGTGTACATTACTATCGTTGACACATATACGCGATACTATCTGCGTATTTCGCGTGACTTACTGCGCCGCGTTCATTCTGTGACGATGTCGTCTCGTTGAACTTTACGAAGGGGACCTGAATCTATTTTTAGTGAAGGAATCCGATGAGATATGAGCGTCTGTCCGCAAAAGGGCTGGACATCCGTACTTTATTTATATGAATGTCAAGCGTGTGTCTGTATAGTTTGAAATAAGGAAACATTTCAGTACCGTATAGAAAAGCGATAACGAAGACGAGCACATTCCGCCCACTCCCCTCGAAATTTTTGTATACCAGGTGTGCGGCGTGTTGAGGTCACGCTTGCTCTGGAAGGAAAATAATTTCGCCAATGCGCTTCCTCGGCGTAGCTGCCGTATTACGCAAGTGCCGCAAGCGCGGGATATTTGGCATAAAACTACGTGGGACAACACACCCGCCTAAACCTCCCCCCCCCCCCCCCTCCACTCCCTCACCAGGAGAAAATTCCTGGCTACGCCACTGATCTAGTGCCTAGTGTCCCGAGTATTAAGACTAAACCTACCAACAGCAGCACTTCGTAATGCTGCGAACAGTCTAGTGATAATAATTCACACAGAAGAAGTTGATTGCGTAGCTGCCCGATGGTATGACCAAACCAAGCACAACGGCATCATCATCATTACTGCAACAGAATGGTTCCGTGCTGACGAGAAGCTCCAGACCGGCTCACCACTTTTCCGAAACGGCGCTGTTTCCTATACATTTGCTCCCAACGTTCATATATGTCTGCTCGGTTCAGGGCCCCTGACCTTGACCGCGCTCAACTCGCGAGTCCTCGACCCGAAGACCAAAAGAGCCGCGGTCATTTTCCTCTAATCGACATACACAGGCCTGCGCACCGGAGGGCGCGGCGCTGCCGCCCTCCGACACCTCGCATATGCGCCACGCCGGCTTCATTAGTCTCGCATCGCCTCGCAAGGATCTCGCCAGATCTCGCACCATCCGCGAAGAACGCTCTGCCGCGCGCTAATGTCCCGTTCACCGCCAAGACCCGCGGCGGCGGCGCCGAGGAAACGAAACAGCGAGCGAGTGCGTCTCCGAAGACCGTACACTCGCAGCCAGCAGCCAAGCCCAGGAGGAGCTCATAGTGACCGTTATTGGCCCGCGACGGAAGCCGCGAAGCCCGCTCCCAAAGCTCCTCTCCGTCAATGTTACGGCATCTCGGACGCAGAACATACAGACACTACTCGAAGGGTCTGACGAATAGTTGCGCACTAGCACACAAGCACACACAACGTGCAGGAGTCAGACCAGCGAAACGCCGCGCCACCTGGGTGGAGGTAGGGGCGAAACGAGGAAGCGTATTACGCTTGCATGCGTCCGCACTTCCTCCGCTTCGGTCGACCTTGCTTTCATTCATTCCGTTTATTTTATTTTTTTATTTTTTTCTACAATTTTTCTTTCACGGTTCTCTCTTCTGGTTGCCTCGGCGGATGATGATTTCCGCGCTGGCGGTGCATCGCGGAGCATGCCGCGTGCTTGAGTTAAACACCTTCGGGTCTTCTTCTTCCATAACGGCGAGGTGCGACCTAAGTGCTCGTGCTCGCACGTGTGTTCAGGAGTGGTGGACGAGAGAGTAAAGGAATAGAGAGAGAGAGAGAGAGAAGGTGAGCTCGGCACAGTGGCCTCTCCCTCGTCTACCTCCCCTCCGCCTCCTCGTCGGCCTTTGCGTCACGGCGGCGGACGACGACAATTATCGCTCAAGCGCTTGGTAGCTGGCGGCCATGACCGTCAGGCGGCGCTGTGCCTTCACTCGTTCTTGCCGCCGCCGTAGTAACGGTCTTCCGGGCGAGCGTGAGTTATAAGGCCTTAAGTGGCCCAGCACCGTTAGGGAAAATGACGCCGCGACAGGAAAGTCTACAGGAGAGAGCGGCAGAGGCAACGAGAAAGAAAGAAAGTACCAGCTGTATAGAAATGAAGTAAAACCGAAACGTAAAAGGTACTCCTGATGACCAAGAATGGAACGACCAGACGGAAGAAGTGACCGGAGTAGCCCCTGGACTCACGCACACACACACACACACACACACACACCCTCTTACCCGTCTCTGCATGACCAGGCGTGTTTCTTCTTGTTTTTTGTGTCGTCTCTGAGCACGCTGGACAAGAAGACGGGATGACCGAGGAAATTGAACCGGGTGCTCGGCTGTGCGCGTGCTGTGTACGTAGTACTAGCGCCAGCCAGCAGGGGGAAAGCACGCAAAGCGAGAGGAGAGTTGAAGTGTACTGTGAGAAGTTGGGAAAAGGCGTACGGGCCGACGCGGCGCATTACGGCAAATTTGAGCCTACCCCTGCAGCGTTCGCGCCGGAAAGAGTGACCTCTAGATGCTAGCGTGGAATTTCGCGAGCTCTTTGCTTGTACACAAGGATCCCTCCTCTCTCTCTCTCTCTCTCTCTCTCTCTCTCGTAAATATGTGCAGGTCCTCAGCTTCAACTGTGCTAGGGTGGCGTCATTCCTACCACTTCACCTTGCCCCCGAATCTCTGCGCCTTCTTATGTCATTAGTAACGGGATGCTCTGCGGCATATACGCTTTTGCTATGTCCAGAGGCACAGACGTGTACCTTCTCTACTCCGCGTGCATAAATATGCAGGAACGAGAGAACGCGACGGGCAAAGTGGGATTGGCTTAATAAGTCTTCAGAAGGGTCAAAACCATTGCAGTTCTCCTCCTCTCCCTCCCTCCCCCCCCTCACTTTCGGTCAAACGAGGAGGGATGACCGATCGGTCGAGCTCTTGCAAACGAGCCTGTTGACCGGACAGGGTCACCGAGACTCAAGATTAAGAAGGTGAAGAACATTAGAGAGCGGAAGGCTGGGAAAGTTTTGTGGAACGATCTTCTCAGGCTGGGAGAGCTCGTCGGCCGCCGAGCGTTTAGTTGAGAGAGCTTGGCTGGCAATTCGGTTACAGGCCGTTTAGTTAAGCTCCGCCACAGCCCTGGAGTGACGTTCAAAAAACTGTTTCTAGACTCGCCGCGATCATTCAGTGGCTATATGATGATCTGTTGCCGATCACGAGGTCACGGTTTCGATTCCTGACCACAGCAGCCGTGCCTATATTTATGTCCACTGCAGGACGAAGGCCTCTCCCTGTGAAAGTACCCCTTGTCTTGCGCTAGCGTATTACAACTTGCGCCTGCAAATTTCCTAACTTCACCATCCCACCTGGTTTTCTGCCGTCCTCGACTGCGCTTCCCTTCTCTTGGTATCCATTCTGTAGCCCTAATGGTCCACCGGTTATCCATCCTACGCATTACATGGCCTGCCCAGCTCCATTTCTTCCGCTTAATGTCAACTAGAATATCGGCTATCCCCGTTTGTTCTCTGATCCACACCGCTCTCTCGCTGTCTCTTAACGTTACTCCTAAGATTTTTCGTTCCATCGCTCTTTGTGCGGTCCTTAACTCGTCCTCGAGCTTCTTTGTTAACCTCCAAGTTTCTGCCGCTTATGTTAGCACCGGTAGAATGCAGTGATAGTACACTTTTCTTTTCAACGACAGTGGTAAGCTCCCAGTTAAGATTTGGCAATGCCTGCCGTATGCACTCCAACCCAATTTTATTCTTCTGTAAATTTCTTTCTTATGATCAGGGTCCCCTGTGAGTAATTGACCTATATATAGATAAACATACTCCTTTACAGACTCTAGAGGCTGACTGGCGATCCTGAATTCTTGTTCCCTTGCCAGGCTATTGAACATTATCTTTGTCATCTGCATATTCATCTTCAATCCAATTCTTACACTTTCTCGATTAAGGTCCTCAGTCATTTGCTGTATATTGTCTCCATTTTTGCTGAATAAGACAATGTCATGCAAAGCGAAGGTTGCTTAGATATTCGCCGTTGATCCTCACTCCTAAGCCTTCCCAGTCTAAGAGCTTGAATACTTCTTCTAAGCATGCAGTGAATAGCATTGGAGAGATTGTGTCTCCTTGCCTGACCCCTTTCTTAATAGGTAACTTTCTACTTTTCTTGTGGAGAACCAAGGTAGCTGTGGAATCCTTGTAGATATTTGCTAAGATATTCACGTATGCCTCCTGCACTCCTTGATTACGCAATGCCTCTATGACTGATGGTATCTCTACTGAATCAAATGCTATTTCATAATCTATGAAAGCCATATAGAGAGGTTGATTGTACTCCGCTGATTTCTTGATTACCTGATTGATGACATAGATATGATCCATCGTAGCTAGACTATCCCTTTTGAAGACAGCCTGTTCTCTTGGTTGGCTGAAGTCAAGTGTTGCCCTGATTCTATTGGAAATTATCTTGGTGAATATTTTATACAATACTGAAAGCAAGCTAATGGGTCTGTAATTCTTCAATTCTTCAATATATGACCCCATATATTATATGGTATACATGCCGCCCCCAAGTGATATATGGGTGATATTAAATGGGATCCCCATGCGTTCATGTAATCATATGGGACTTGCCCCATATGATATATGGGTGCGTACGGCTTTTTATGTGGCACCCCTGTATGTTTGTATAGAATTGTTAGATATGGGACTTATGGCGTTTTTTTATGCGGGTGGGATGCAATACACTCGTGTACTAGCTGTGTTTTGGTTGCACGTTAAAGAATTCTGAGTGGTGTAAACTATAATCCCGAGCCCTTCTGTAACATGCCCGTTGATAGGACAGGATCACAAGGCCGCAAAATAGCAATAGCAGCAGCATATTGGAGGAAAATAAGGTCAAGTTATGAAAGTTTGTCAGAATTACTGTCGTCGGGACTGGGACAACTCGCTTCCCGATGAGAACGCAACTCGCGAGCCCGGCTTCGCGTGAAATATGTCGCCGGAAGACAGCCACCGGGGTAGCGCCGTGCAGGATAAGTTTTCTTTTCTGATTGTCCTCTTTCCAACCCGTATATCCCCCATCCCAGTGCAAGGTAGAAAACCGGAAACTCGCTTGTGGTTAACTTCCCTGCCTTTCATCTCTCTCTCTCTCTCTCATATTTTCTGATTTAAGTTATCTTTCTTTTTTTCTTCCCCCTAGAACAATCACTGGATCGAACGCCTGCCGATGTATTTCTGTCCGATGATGCACCACTTGCCATTGAAAAGTTGTGCATGTAGAAAACAGATCCTTTTTTTATGGAGGATTTGCCGCAAGGCATAAAAAATACAACAAAAAATATTTTGTGCGTTTGTATCTATGACGTAAGCGATTAATCGTGCATATATGCTCTCGCTGCGTTAATTTTTGTATGCCTTGATTAGTAAGGCGAAAGCCTTATATGTCTCATCGTTCAGTCGTCCTTCGAAATCCTTGAGCGAAAACGCATCGACCACACGAAAGGTACAAAAACTACCATCATCGATGGCCCATACCTCCCCGTAAGCAAGCAACATGGATGATACAGCGAATTGAGGTCGATGATAAAGCAAATTAAGTGGATGACTAAGTGAATTAAGTGAATGACTACGCAATTTCAGACGATGACTAAGCGAATTAGACTAATCGAAGTAGGAGGAGGAGTAAGCGAATTAAGAGGATGACTCAGCGAATTAGGAGAGATGACTAAGCGAAGTAGACTAAGCGAATTGAGGGGTATTACTAAGCGAACTAAGAGGATGAGTAAGCGAATTAACAGGGATGCCTAAGTGAAGTGGACTAAGCGAATTAGGGGGGCTGTGTACGTTATATGTCCGTCTTTAATGCATCGGCACTTGGGCTTTCGCCTTCAAGTCGTCTTAGGGATAACGTAGGATACCCTGTGAATTCTTTCATATGTTTCGTATACCGCAAATGATTCTTCATTAATATCCTCTTTCCGCGAAAAAGTTATCTTTGCTTTTACTGCAACTGTACGCATCCCCTTGCAACGTACAGTGTACTTCTTTTTTCTTTCGTCTTTTTGCTTTTCTTTTTTTTTCCTCTTCTATGTATTATCATCGTATTAGGCATCAGAACTGTATAAACAATAATCCTCTGCTGCCGGGGCTACATGTTGACCTGCAATATTCTGTAAATAAATAAAATAAGACAAATAAACTGAGCAGTTTTCTTTTGTAAAAAGAAATGGTTGTGATTGCTCGGTACGAGAGCTTGCCTTGCAATTTTCGTATTGTCACGCTCTCTTCCTGCCTTTCGTATTAATCATTATATAAAACATGTCATCAACAGGTTACTACCAATTACAATTGCTAATAGCATTAAAGTCGCCAATCATCTCTAATGGATGGATGCAACGCCAAATTCTTGCGCTCTTGATTACTCTATAAGAGTCGTCGCTGGCACGAGATAAGCCCGTGTCTATTTCGTGTGTGTAACTGCCACTGCAACTACCATTGTTAGATACATACACTATCGACCAATACCGGATTTGTGGTCAAAACCGGTAATCTTCCTTGTGTGTGCTTGTAATGAGGGAAAGTTGCATCAGCCGGATTCTTCAACAAGGGAACAACATAACAAATCGCAGTGAGTGAAGTTTTGTGTTTCACGTTTGCAGGAATCGCGGTTTGAACACAGATGTAGTATTCCCTTTCATATTGGTCGAGGGTGTACACCGGGTGGTTGTTTTCAATATGCTACTGTGTCCACCACTGGTGTCACTATAGTTTACTAATAAAGTGCTGCCGGAGTATTTGTAGATGCGGATTTTGCTTGCTCTAATAAGTGCCATGAAAGAGAGAAAGAAAAGAAAATTACCTTGTCACTCAACCATGTCATATGGCGGGTCACAGCATTTTTTAAAAGGTGGGAAACAAATTTTGTACGGTGTGATATCTAAATCTTTCTTAAGCGTTGTTTGGAAAACACTCGAGAATTCGAGAACAAGGACGGCATGCGAACTTCATTTCCCCCTTTTTTAACAAACACTGCTCTATATGTTTGGAACCTATGACGTTGTTACTTTTTATGTTATAAATATTTATTTAATAATTATTTTTAATGTGAAAAGGAGCAGCCATAACCAGTATAGAGTTACTAGATCTCGTTCTATTATTTCCTCTTCAATAAGAAAGAGTAACCTTTTATTGTGAGCAAGCACAGTTTGCGCCCTAGGTGGGCAGCCTCCATATTCCAGGTAGCCGCGGGCTATGGCCATCTCCCGTGCCGGTTCGATCAGGCTAAGCTGTTTCTTCGGGTCCGGGTCTGTTAGCTTGGCCTCCCACTGCTCCTCGGTGAGTGTTTGGGTGTCTGCAGCGCCACGTTTTCGTACACATTCCCGTATCATATGGCATAGGGTGTCTGGGGCACCGCAGTACTTGCAGAAGTATGGGTGCTCAGTGGGGAGATTCTATGCAATAAGATACCGTGGACGTAGGTATTGCTTTGCAATTTCCTTGAGGGTTACTGCCTCTTCGCTAGTTAGGCTGGGGTGATGTGGCGGACAAGTTCTTCTGTTGTAGCCTGTAGTGTTGCAGAATATCGGTGTACTTTTTTGTGGGAAAAAAAAGCACAGAATCAATACATTCTACGAAAAAGTTGTCACTCGATACAGCCCGCGGTCACAACGGCAATTTGTTGACATCCCCTTTCCTCCAAACATGTTTCGGCAAGAGGGGCGCCATCTTGTTCAAACTAATCCGCGATAAGGGTCTGCAGTCAAGTGACTCTACAATGAAATGACCTGTATAAGGAAGAAATAATTCTGTCCCGGTTCTGTTGCGAGCAGTGCGGCGCGCGACCCTCGCAACGGAGTTGCCTGTATAACGAATGATTTCGGAGGTCCCAAGCACTTCGTCATGAAAGCGTTCGGCTGCATACCATGAATATTTTGCTAGAGTGAGCTCACCTAATCTCGAGCCCTGTTGCCAGCTGTAGACAATGCCCGCGTTGGACTGCGAGTTTTATGACGGGGCAGCTGGGGCGCTATAATGTAAAATGATTCCAAACTGTTTCGATTCCAAACTCCTGACGTCAAATTTACGTAACCACCGACGCAAGCATCGGGCGGTGACCCGCAGCGTTGTCGGAACAACCCAATCAAACACTCTCCTCATTTATAGGTGGTCACCTTTGTTCGCTTTCAAAACCAATAACATTGTCTACACGCGGCAGTTTTTCTTATCTAATTGGCTGACAAGAGGCTAGGAGCACGCTCTAGTGGAGAGGGTTTCGATGAGGCCGAGTCAGCACAGTGAAAATAGATTACCGCATGAAGAGGGTGGTGCCGGCTTCTCTGATTGGCCCGCTTCGCCTTACTTAGCTTGCGGTGGCTGGTCGAAAATCGCGGCGGCGTGCAACGGAAGGATAAGAATGCCGCTAAAACGGATCCTCAGCAAGGAAGAGTTGGCAGAGCGATGTCGTATGCATGCCGAAAGGGCTCGATAACGTTTTACTGCCAGGCAAAAAGGTTTATCATGCGCAAATAAATACATGCTCACCGCAGGTGCGAGTAGCAAGGGCCTGAGTGATCGGCGGGCAGCCATCTTCTATTTCTTTCGGAACGGGACAGTCTGTGGCTATTCAGAAAAATTTTCAGTTTTGTTCGGCATATTAATGCATTTTTTTCGCGTACACGTCACTTTGACGTGGTGAGCTTAGGCGGTTTCGTGAGGTCGCGTGACAGACAGGCGAAGTGGGCGTAGCCAGAAAACATTGGACCAATAGCAGAGGGCTAATGGTGAAAAGGCGTCGAATCAGGAATGATTATTTTTCTTTTGTGCGGTTTAATCATGCATAATCAGTGTGTACACGTTATATCAGATGGGGGAACTATCGCGGTTTTCGTGACGTTGCGTGACAGACAGGCGCAGTTGGGAGTGGCCCGAAAATGTTTTGACCAATCGTGGAGGCTGATTGCAGAAATTGGAATCAAAACAGTTTGGAATCATTTTACGTTATAGCGCCCCTGACGACAAAGCCACGGCGAGCGAACGCTGGCGGCAAGCGTGCATGCGTTTATGAACAGGCATTCTATTACCCCTTTCCCTTACCCCTAGTGTAGGGTAGCAAACCGGATGCACGTCTAGTTGACGTTCCTGCCTTTCCTCTCCTTGCTCTCTCTCTCTGAACGTTATCTCCGCTGTTCCTTCGTTATAATTCCGCAAGTTCCTGCAGTGCCAAACAAACCATAGATGCCCCATAGAAGCGCTGTCAATGGTGGTCTATGGCGGTACATATTGTTACCACTTATACAAGACAGCCGTTACCACGCGAATCATAAGTTTCACGAACTGGCTGCTTATTATTGCGATACCAATTATACGCACACCCGAGGTACATCGCGTTGCCGCCTTTGGCGCTATCGCGCTGTCCTGGTATCGACCGCACATGCACCGCCCGCAAGTGCAGGATTAGCAAGCCTCCAGGGACGCGCGGTGCATTTGGTGATTGTTTTTGTCTTCTTCTTCCTCTTTTTTTATGCGAGAGCGTCTAATGGCTCATTGAGCGAAAAAGCCGCAGTTTGTAGCAGCGAAACGGCACCTAAATTCTGATTGGCTGCGACGCCACGTGACGCTGGCTCGCTCTCGCCTGGCTCGGGCCACAGAGTAGCTCGGGCCTCGATGGAGCAGAGCGGGCGGAAGGGAACACCTGCTGCCGCGATATTGCGCGAGGGGAGAGGGTAATCGCCGCGACGCCACGTCACCCTCGCTCTCGGAAGCCTGTGAGATCCGCGCGTTCCTTGGCTATTTTTCTACCCCACTTTGTAAAAGCGATGACCACCTGTGATGAATATGACATGTGGGGTGGATTTAGTGCGTTTGTCTTGAAATCAACTATGGATGCTGTTACCCGTATATATATATATATATATATATATATATATATATATGCAGAGCACACTCAAAAAGCTATCGAAGGTAACGATGATTATGAATCACCGTTCCTCACAAATAGATCAATGAGACCACGTGCACTAAGTCATCGTTGTTAACAGGTTATGGCCCATTGCTTTCTTCATTGAAGTTAATAACCCCCATCCCTTTTCTTCGAGTTCCTAACACATCTTCTTGCAATTGAATCTCTTGCAACGCTTTCTTCCCGTGTTTCAAGCCCTCTAGTATGCTGTATATTACAAGGTATCGATTATGCGTGTGCTAAGAGTAACAACTACGAATGCGAATCGAATACAGTTACGTTTCGAACCGAAGTATCCGATTCCAGAATTTCACGTTCGGGTTCTTCGAATACTCGATAGTTTACGAACATGCATGAACAATCACGCTCGCGTACCGAGCACGGGTTAAAGAACTCCCCTGGGTGATCAAAAGTAACACTGCGCCCTCCAGTACACGGCGTCCCTCATAGACAGCGTTTTCCTTTTGGGACGTTGAACTCAATCACTCAATCACCGCCATCTTTAAACCGATGGTGGTAGGCGAGGTCCATAAGGGAAGAAGCACGAGGAAAAATGTTGCTCCGCCCGCGTTCCCGAAAGCTTCCACTTTCAAACAGGAGGAAAACGGCTCCGACGCGCCGCAGTCACGACCACCGGCTTATCTCGAAAATCACGGAAGCACCGCCAGCACCGCCAGCACCGCTGCGCGGCTCACAGGTTGATGAGCGCTGGCTGCGGTATACATACCTTGAAATTGCTCTTTCGGGCTGACGACATGCTCCTGTTTGTTTAACCGCCCCGAATAGGCAATTTCGCTTAAACGGCCCACGGGCCTTTTTTTTCGTCGAGCGCATCGTGCGCTTGCAGCCGTAATGCAAGTTACAGCGCGTTCTTCGATCCTATCCGCAGCAAAACCGTGCAATTTAGTCCTACTACTTAGAAGCCGGTCAGATTCTGGTGAATTTAGGAATGGTTGCATGACCTGACTGTCTGAAGATTTTGTTAATCGTTGCTCCAGCTAATCGCGCGGCAGAAAAGCATAAATCAGCGTTCTAATTCTGAAGAGAGTTCTAACGAGAGATTGCATTTATCGCGATGAAGGGAACACATGGTCTACCTTGTCTGCAGTGTGGACGTATGATCAAAGAGAGAGAGAGAGAGAGAGAGGGTGAGAGGGAAAGACGGGGAGGTTAGCCAGTGCATGCATAGACAGGAGGTTAACAAGTGTATAGACTGGTTGACTACCCTCTGCTGGGGAAATGGGTGAAAAGAGACAAAGGTGACAGAAAGAGAGATTAGTTGTAATAAATACAGAGAGAGAAAGAGGGAGAGAGGGAGAACTGCGCATAAGCGCGATGTTTCATCACACATGACAATTGCAGCAACGGTAACGAGGCAAGTTCTTGCCTCGGAACTTTTCTGTGTCTCCTTGAATACGACATTTCTCGATACTTAGAGTAATTCGTCTGCTCAGCCTCGAGCGTCCAAGCACGCCTCGTGGCCCGCACGACAGCATGGCGTTATACTCTGTGACTACACGCATGCAGATTGTAGCACGATTTAAAGGTCTGCGAGTAATGTGCACCCAACGTAGTACATTCGCGAGTGAGTTTCTTGAAACAACGGGCAATGTCGAGATATGTACGACACGTTATTTGCGAGAGAAGTGGCATTGCCAGCAAAAACGAAACAACCGCACAAAGTAATGTTTGAAGTTTCCCCGGCCCCGCCAGTTTCCAACACTCCAGTCACTGCAGACGAAAAAACTGCTTCTCGAAATAACGAGAACGATGCGCGGTGTGGGACAGCTCGCGTGTACTTCCTAAAAACGAGGCGCTGTGGTAGAAGCCAGATTTAACGCAAGCTAATATCGGTAGCTGGAATAGATTCGCTTTTTTTTTTTTTTTCACACGAGCCCCCACGTGACTGAACAGAACTGCGCAACAACCGTTACTTATCGTGGCGATAGGCATAGTACGGGACTAACTCAAACACAAACCTGCAAATCATACTCGTCTCAATCCACCAAATGACCGGCCACCAGCTTTAGCAGAGCTTTAGCAAAGCTTATACTCATACGTGACTACCATGCTCACTGTCTAATGCTCGTTCTGTTGCTGAACACGGGGTCGAGGGTTCGAATCCCAGCGACAGCGGCCGCATTTCAATAGCGTCGAACGGCAAAAACGCTCGTGTGCCTAAATTTAGGCGAACCTTACCCTCAGCTCATCCCCTGGTAATCCAAGTTAGAGGGATTGAAAGTCGGGTGAAGGTCGGTACGAATTCATTTTATTACTGCGCGAAGAAACACACGGGGACCAGCTTTGTTCTCTGTTTATTCTTCCTTGTCTCCGTGTTTACTCGCGCAGTAAATAACAGCAGGTCCAAATAAATCCGGAGCACCTCACTATACGACGTGCCTCGTAAGCATATCGTCAATTTGGTACACAAAACCAACGGTGTAAGATATATATACAGGGTGTTTTACTTAAAGCCCTTAAGACGCTGTGTACACAATTGTGTACGCCAAGGAAGTGTGTCAACAGAAAGAGTATTGATGAAAGTAATGCTAATTAAAATGTGTGGCATGCATCTTGAAACTGTTCCGATGGGAATCGTGTCGCAAGTTTCAATAACGGGGTGAAAATGTTATAGTAAAACGAGTGTGAAGGTATAGACGATTGTGTGCACTCGCTCCGTGCGAGTATGTCGTTGTATGTAGTGGGTTCCCTCTTTTCATGGTTTTTCACAGTGTGTTGCACGAAGCATAATTTTCAAGTGCCTGGATGGGTGCTTTTATAAGCCTGCTAGACATAAAATAGTTTATTTTTTCTTGTATGTAATGTTGCTGCCGTGAGTTTTCGCATGGAGTCCATATTCTGTAAACTTGACAGAACTCGCTGAAGAATTGGAAATCCTTAATCTATTCTGCAGCTGTATGTTTTTTTTATGATTTAGAATATGCAAGAAACGCGATTAAAACAAGTTGTCAATCGACAGAATTCATTGGCGTCTGAAAGGGTTAAGTTGGGCTCGCGAAGATAGCGCAGTCTAGAGATATGTATACCACTGGGTCCAATGGGACTGTGCACCAAGTTTGTGCCACTCTTCAACGAGCGTATCTGAACAAACATCTGTCACGCCAACTTGTGCATGTGTCACCGAGTGTGTGCCACTGGGTAACGCTGGGTACGTGTTTGCCTCTTTAATGCACCTCTTTGATGCGAACTTCATCGGTATCACAACAACAAAGAACACCTCCGTAGTTGCAGCTACGTAATGCGAAGCATTGCGTAGATGTGAACTAGAGTTTTGAGTCTGGTTGGATTTTGGAACTGACTAGTGATCACGCTGCATGTATAGCGAAGAGTCGGTATAGAAAGGGACAAATATATAATGCCGCCTCATTACCGGTCACAACGCGTGGACGATGCGCTCAGGGTACGAGCCGTTCCGTGCAAGACAGAACTGCATAGGAAATCATTTTTTTTTTCAGAAACTATACAAGAATTGAATAGGTTAGCTGCAGGTGTCGTCAACGCAGTGTCAAGTGACGCATTTTTTTTTTTTTTTTTTTGCCCTGTTGAAGTGACTAAACTACCCCGGTTCTTTGATCTTTTTGTTGTATTGCCCATGTATAACTTAACGTGTTTTGTAACTTTTGTTGAATTTCGTTGTTCTTTTTTTCCTCACACGTCCTGTAGAAAAACATCTTTTATGAACGTTTCTAACTGTAATGTAACCCCCCCCCCCCCCCCCCCCCCCTTTGGCCCCTGTGGGTACTGAATAAATAAATAAATAGTTGTATTTTCCGCAAAGCTGCGTGATACCGTATAGGCTCGCGTAAGGGCCGTACCCGTGTAAGGGCCGCCGCCTCAACTTTGCAGCCCGAAATTTGGAGGAAAAAGTACCCCTGGAGAAGCAATCGCATTCGGTGCCCCGATGCCGCGTGCTACTACTGGATGGCGAGAGCCATGGGTGTGCTAAAGTCGCTGGCTGAGCAGGCACTATTTTGACCAAAAGGTGCGCTCCCGTGTAAGGGCCGCACCTCATCCAAATTGTAAAAAAAGAAAAAAGAGAGAGAGAAAATGGTTGGCCAATACACGAAATATACAGTATTAATGGCACAGAGTACAATCTCGTTCGGCATCGTTTCGCCGTGAGACAGACAGACATATAAACCAACAAACAAGCAAGCAAGCAAACCGGCCTTTGCATTTCACCTCACGGGACTACCGCTCCGCATACTGGCGCACCAATGACGCGCAAGCCCGGGCGCCCGGCACGCAAGTAAACATGGCTCTGCGGGAGAGCGGGTCGCCACTTCCTAAAACAAGCGCCGTGCGCGTTCCTTCAAATCAGTGCCCGTCTGACGAATACCGCGGCCGCTTCCCGCGCGAAACCTGATGCGTCTGACGCGCATCTGTGTGCGCAGAAGCCTATCTTTTTTCATTAGCGTCGCCCCCTGCCCGCCCATACCTGTCTCCCGCAATCTTCTTCTTGTACGCCAGACGTCCGCCACTTCAAGTATCTCGTGCGCTCAGCTGGCGTGTCTTGTTACTTTTCGAGCCCCCGCTGCTGGAACGAGAAAGGTAAAAAAGAAAGGAAAGAAAGAAAGAGAGAAAAAAAAAAGCTGTGAACTGACAAAAATACAGACGAAAGGCCAGCTGACCTTCAATGCGGACCATGCTATGCGCCCTGCATTCCCTCGCCATGAAACAAATAATAATAATAAATAAGTAAAAAAAAAACATCTCTACGAAAAGCTGACGCCCAAGGAATGAAACTTGCGAGTGCAAAATAAAAACGCGAGTCGAAACTCTCGACAGCTGCTCAGTTCTCAGTCGGTGGAGAAGGTGCGAAACAGACGAAGTCAAATAAAAACGAAACATCGTGAACACGCTATAGATATATGCAGCCAGCCAGCGGTGAGCGACGTCTAGACAGGAAGAGGGGCAGGCAGACGGGACGAGCCGCCCCCCCCCCCCTCCCCCCCGAAAGCGAGAAACGTGAAGAGCACGGGAGAGAACGACAACGAAGAAGCGAAATGAAAGAAGGGAAAAAAAATAGAGAGAGAACGAGAGAATCGCATTTTGCATGCATACCCGACCAGGCCGTTCGTGGCACGGGGAATGAAGGTGAGGAGGGGGAGTCAGGCAGAGAGGTGAGCAGGTAACGGAGAAATGCGTCAGAAAAGACCAGCCCGAAGTGTAGGCGATGAAAAGAAGAAAAAAGATGAAGGAAAGAGACAGCGAACAAGCGGGAAGGTTGCATACGCACTCCTCAACGGAGCTGACCTCCGAGGTAACCTCCTCCTGGCGCACGCAAGCATGTACAACATAAAAGAAAGGAAATGATACAAGATAAGGAAACTAAAGAATCCCGTTACGACGCGTGATTTCTGTTCCTTTCCTCATCACCGCGCTTCCCCCTTGGGCGAGCCGCGCTGCCTAAAGTGTTTGACCCTTTCCCCACCCCCACCTTCGCTCCTCTCTGGCAACGAAGAGACCCCCTCCGGTGGTACGTCTCTATTTAACCTTCGTCCGAATTCCCGAGCGCTACGGGCGCTTCCCCCTGTGTTCCGGAAGGATGCAGAAGCGGAGCCAAGCCAAGCCTGCAGAGGCGAGGAGGCGAAGCGGGGGAGGAAGAAGGGCGACTTCTTCATTTTCGGCCACATAACTAAGCTCGTTAACGTTGCTCGAGTGGCTCCGCAACGAACGGTGCGCGGCGTGTTCTCTATTGAAAGGAAGGCCTCCACTGCCAGGGCCAAGTTGAACGACCGTTCAGGAAGTCGGTCTCGTGCGTTCGTCCGCCTATACGAGCTTTTTGCTTCCTGGGTCAGTACGGCGAGCGACGGAGACCCTCCCCCGCCTTCCCTCTTTCCTATACTCATCGTCAACACTTATGCACGCCGTTTGGAGCTCTTTTGTTCTTCGCCCCGTCAGCCAAGCACAATCCTCCCGAGTTCTCTCTGCCTCTCTCCCCTTCCTCCTCTCTATGTTTCCAGAGACGTTTCGGCTAATTCCGAGTGTTCTCTTCCGCGCGTCTCCTCCAACTCCCTTACTTCGTCGCGGTCGTCACCACTTAAGCACCGTTTCGAACCTTCAGTTATGGTCTCCTTCCCCCCCTTTGACGTTTCGGCTCTTGCCAATTGCTCTCCGCCGCATCCCCTCTCCTGCAACTCTCCCTTCTTTCCTGCGCCATTCTCTCCCGTTAGTCTAGCCTTTTGTTCTTTCTTTCAGGAACGCGCGTCGTCTGCTTGCGCGTTTCTCGTCTGCTCATTTGTTTGCAGACGCAAAGCAACCTAGAGAAGGGTCGGGAGGGTGGCTGCCGCTGGCATCCTTCTTGTTCGGCGTGTGCGCAGCCGCCGCTGCAACAACCGCACCGTGTTCTCTTCGAGATGCGGGGCCCTTGTGCCCTCGTGTGTACGCTGAGGCAGTAAGGGGCCGACGATTGAAACAATAAAGCAGGAAAGACGTCATGCCACGTCAAGGCGCGGTCATCTGTTACGCGCACGAGGCCAGCGGGGCTTCGGTTACGCCTTGCGTTCGTCGCGGTACTTCCGATGCCCGAAGCTGCATCGTTAAATGCGGCACGCTTGAGGCGCCTGAGTGGCTCTTCGGACCGAGCAATTTTTGCGGCATCACCATAAACTAGCAGCAGAACAAACAGGTCAGTGTAGCGTGCTGCGCGTATGTTTGTAGTGTCTTTTGTTTTTTGAGGGGGGTGGGGGGGAGGCGGAAAGGAGGGGGGGGAGGTAGCACACATACCCGCCAGCTGTCAGTTGCTTGATGACCTTGAAAAGACCGAATGCGGAAGAGAACGCTGCCTCGCTAGGCGCGGTGGAGTGTAGTGGGCCATTTTACTTACGCAAACAGTAGCTGCTTTAAACAGCGTCTGCGCTTCATGCGTTAAGGGTCATCGGGAGGGCGACGTACTGTGCTTGAGGCAAAAGCCTGCCCTGCAGATGACCTGACGTGGGGCTGTCAGTTTCGCGTGACCGTTTTAGTAACAAAAAAAAAAAAAGCGCTGATCAGATATTACGAACATGCTGAACTTCTGTCTGAACAGAACACGCATAATTCTGTCTGAATTGTGCGTGATATGTTTGTGTGAGTATGCTTGCTATGTCATTCTGAAAATTCGATCAAGAACATGTCGGTTGTGTAAGTTGCTGGTCGTCGGCTGTCCTGAATTCGTGGGCTGGACGACAATTCCACCTGGTCGGGAAGGACTATGACATGAAGAACTTGGCAACGGCGATCACGAATTCGATTAAATGAAATGATGTATAAACGAGGTTTCCGTGTGGTCCACGTGTTCGATTGAACTTTCAGCTCGGTGTCATTTCACTTAATATTGGTGTTCATTCAGTTCATGTCATTATACTTAATTCATTAAACATCATTATTTTTTAAACATCATGTGGAACATTTGACTTCGGTATATTCTAGATTCAGTTTTCAGAACGAATGAAGCAACTTGCACTGGAACAGCATCCGCGTGAGGTCCCGGAGCGACGTGCATAGAAGGCAATGTACTTTGCACGTGATCTGTGCAAGGCCAAAATGATTCCAAGACAGGAGAATTCCGCGGCATATGACGCCTCTAAACGATTTATGACACCTCTAAGCCAAAGCCGGCAACGCAGCTGTTACCGGCAATTCAAATTTCATCCAGATAAATCATCGAATCAAGGTCGCCTGCGCCTTGGCACTCAAGAATCTATGCATCATAAAACGCATCCACATATAAACCTTAGTGCGTGCGTGCGTGCTTGCGTTTGTGTGTGCGTTTGTTCAGTGCCCGGTAAATCAGTGGCGCGGTTCCAGTGGGTACCACAGGAAGGCATGAAGAGTCGTACCGTTCCCCTCACCACCCCCCTCCGACCCCATGTTTTTTTTTTTTTTATCTTTTTTTTTATGTTCATCACCTATCGCGCATTGTCTTAAACCCTAGCCCCGCCGTGTTCCAGAATGTAGCGCAGCCCAGGAAGAGACGGTACGTAAGTACGTTCGAACATCTGGTCATCGGAGTTCACTCGCGTTTCTTAATGGCAGGGCACCGTTTCCGTTTTGAGAGCGCGCGCACGCGCGCCCACGTTCGAATACGACGGGGGACGGCGCTCCGAGGTCACTGGGGTCGGCGTTGTCTGGCCGGCTTCGTCGCGGTGCGCGCCCCGAGCATCTGTACGCTCGTGCAGCTCTCCGGCTGCGGGCTAGCCCGTACCAGTCGCCCCGCCGCCATCACCCCCGTCGCCGACAACGTCTGAGCCGCGCGCGCCGGGACGCCCAAATTGCAATGCTGGCCACGACGAAGTAGTCCTGACTAAATAAGTGCGCAGATTCCAATCCTCTACGTCGTGTTCCCGCAGTGTCTTTCTTTTTCTTTTTTTCTTTTTTTTTTTCTCCGAAGGGACAGCCCACCGTATTGGAGGTCTTTGGAGCATCCCAGTTTGCGAGCGTCTTATAGATACACGAGCTATCTGTGTATAATACATAAGGCGCCCCGCGGCTTCTCTGTCGGGAACGAAGCAGTGTATATTGCAGTTCCCAGATAAATCCGCGGTGGTCTTCCGTTTGGCCATATTAATGGCTGTTGAAAACCTTGCAGGGGCATGTATGCTGTGGGCTGCGAGCAATATAAGCGTGCCGGAAGATTCAGTTTGCACTTGCCGGCAGTCAATTCTCGGTGTAGTTTTTCCCGCTGGCTCTGTGGGGAACGTCCTCGCGTTGCTTAGTTTGCATACCAACAGTGCACGATGACGTCGTTGCAGTTAACGACGCAGCGGTCTTGAGAAGCTTCGCAGTTTTAACTGCACTCTTAGAATGGAGGCTAGTAAAAAGGTCGCAACAGGTGCTGTTACTTACTTTACCATTCCTCATCGTCATCATCAGCCTGGTTTAGGACGAAGGCCTGCGGTGGACAGGAATGCAGGCACTCATTGTACTACGTCTTTACTATAGCTGTTTACTGGAAGTGTACATGTCCCCGTGCACAATAACACCGTGGTTAATGTGAGAATCTGAGAGCAGGTGCGCGGCTTTATTTATCAGATGCTCTCGTTTTGTTCTTAACGAAAGGGCCAAACCTTCAGTCCCCGTTAAAATTGTCTCGGTCACTGACCTCGAGCAACAGAGCACTTTCTTCTTCTTTCTGGGGTTTTACGTGCCAAAACCAGTTCTGATTATGAGGCACGCCGTAGTGGAGGGCTCCGGATTAATTTTGACCGCCTGGGGTTCTTAAACGTGCACTACAACGCAAGCACACGGGTGTTTTTGCATTTCGCCTCCATCGAAATGTGGCCGCCGCGGCCGGGATGAGCAACAGAGCACATCCCTCTAGGTCATGCACTCTGGTGCTATCAGTTTGACAGCTCACCCGTTGGCCTACAGGGCGCCGAAGGCAGATGCAACGATAAGGAGTTCGTGGGCAGACGCACTTCGGGACAGCGTTATTTTTTTACGCGGCGTAGTTGTCAGACGCATTGACAAGGTAGGGCAGCAGAACGGCAGAGTCAGAGGCATCTCGACATAGCCAGGGCTTGTATTTTGTAGCGATGCATTATGACTTATTCTATACTAGTCTTATCATCCACCGCTCACGGCCGGCTGATCCCGTTGATAACGCGAGCGGACCGTCGCTCTGACCACTGACAAAGCGCGATAAGCGCGAAAAGGCATTAGCACCGGAAAGCCATCGCTACAAAATACCGGCCCAGATGCCGACGCGATACGCTAAGGTTTCCATATGGGTGCTACAGACACAGAAGTTTACGGAACGCGGCTTTAACGGCAAATGTGACTGTCAACTGTGTTGAGGCGGCCGACTGTACGAGTGGCATTCTGCCAGGTTGAAAGCACTCGTAAGTTTATTATCTCATGGCTGAATGGTTACCAATGCGAATGCAAGGTACACTGTTACATTGTCCTGTGTCCGGCATTTGCGTTGTTACCTAGGCGTCATTATGAAGCCACCAATTAGCCGAATCCATCACGCTTCTGTGTAAGATTGCACTCGCGAGAGTGTTAGAGCTGTCTGGCCAACGTGTGTGCATACAATTCTTGTACTGCATTTTTTCCCCCGTCTTGAGGTTTTCGTAATCCATGGACTTATTTTCATAGCGTTTTGTTATTTCGTTATATTTGTTTATCGTCGTTGTTTTTCATGCCTAGAATTGTGAAATAACCGGCCCTTTCAATTGCCAAGATTTACACTATTCGCACCTAATAAAGAATAACAAGAACACAGTAGAGACCATACGTAATGTAGACTACAATATTCTAAACAAGGACGCAGAGCTTTGTCGTAACTTTATCCTATGTGTCCACTTCATTTATTCCCTCATTCACTCATTCACTTGGATGAAGTTGTAAATGTCAGCAACTATATACTTTCTTGCCGGCTTCTGCACGAGCGATAAACTTTTATCAAGAAAGAAAACCTTTATAACAAAGTCAAGCACCGTCCTTATAACATTAGGTTGAAATCCAGTTAGAGTCCTATACTCTAACACACTTAATAGACTATTGAAAGCGGCTGAAAGGAATTATTATGAAGCAAAGACAACGCGTGCTGGTAATAACTCCAAAGAACAATGGAAAATAATTAACTCCTTTTTAAACAATTTCACGTCCGAAGTCACCGTCACTGAACTTCAGTCCTCAGGCCCGGTTTTCGATTAGCCTTTTGACACTGGAAACGAGTTCAATTCATCCTTTTGCAGTCAGGTCCCCAGTCCGCCCGTGACTGTTGAACAATCCTTCACGCGTTCTTCACAGTCTTTCTACATCTTTCCCACAAACCCTAATGAAATAATGTACATCATAACTAAACTAAAAGTCCCTAGTGCTGGGCTTGATGAACTTTATTCGAGTAACATTAAATTGATTGCTCTCCACATTGTTGTTCCCTTTTGCGCATTATCCATTTAGTTTTTAAGACTGAATCATTTCCATCACAACTAGAAAAGGCTAAAGTTATCCCTGTGTTTAAGAAAGACGACAGAACGTGCATCTCAAATTATCGTCCTATTGCTATTCTGTCATTTTTAGTAAAGTAATTGAGAAGTGTATCGAGAAACGCTTAACTAAATACTTACCTAAATTCTCCATTTTAACTCACCGTCAATTCACTTTTGCTGATAAGATTAAAAAAGCTATTGATGCTGGTAAATTTGCTGGAGCCTTATTCATTGATCTAACAAAAGCTCTTGATTCTATTAACCACAACATCTTGAGAGCTAAACTTCAAGTTATTGGAATTGTTGGACCTGTTTTAACACTTATTGATAGCTATCTATTTAATGCGCAACAGGCTGTCTACATTGGTCCAACACTATGAAATGTTATGACTACTCATAAAGGCGTCCCTCAAGGATCAATTCTCGGCCCACTTTTATTTTTAATTTATATAAACGGTCTTCCCCAGATTGTTAATAACTCCGAACCTTTTCTTTATGCAGGTGATACGTATATACTTGCTTCTGACGAATCCATCCACTCTTTGACTGTAAAACTAAACACAGACCTGAACAACATTTTAACCTGGTGGCGATGTAACTCTCTCACTATTGATGCTTCTCAACACCTAAGTTCATGATTTTCTATTCAAATCATAAGGTTCCTTTACATTATCCTGCGATCAAACTTAATGAGATGTTCATTGCTCTCGTTAACGAATGCTCCTTCCTCGGTGTTATTCTTGGTGTCACTTTAAAATACGCTAACCATGTTGCGCACTTACGAAGGAAACTAGCTTTATGGCATCAGAATCTTAATCAGAGCACGTCTTCATTTTAACACTCCGACCTTAATGTTATGCCTTTATTCACAGTCACGTTAACTATTGTATCTCGACATGGGGCAATACTTACTTAACTAATTTATCCTCTATACAGCACATACAAAACCAATCCATTAGAATCATAACGTTCAGTTCGTATCTCAGCAGTGCCTTTTCGGTGCTTCACAGTTTTGATATACTCTCGATTGCTAGTCTATTTAAGTACCATCTCGCCATTATCCAAGTCCTTGAATCATCTTATACCATCAAGTGTATTTCGTACTGTTGATCTTCTTAGCACTAATCCTACTAGATTTGCGTCAGATGGATATATTTTACTACCTGTAATACGGACTAATTATGGTCGACACACCGCATATTTTTCTGCTTTATCTATTTGGAAGAATCTACCAACTTATCTGAAACACTCTTCATCACTTTGTACTTTTAACAAAGAATTGTTTTCTTACATACTGAATTATTAGGTTTATGTTCATCTCTTCAGAATAACTTCGATTGTTTAGAGTTCTCGTTTCGTATTTTTTATATTTATCTGCTTTTATTTTCCTTTTTATTAATTCAACTACCTTTACTACTGTTATAATGCTGCTTTAACTTTAGCCACTACACTTGTAACCTTGAACAGGAGGTCCCCCTGCAGCCTAGTCCTCTCGGACCTCTTTCTGTATATTTATCCGTACGTTGTTTTTCGCTATGAACTTAATAAACTTGATGCTTGATTAAACTTCATCTTGATAACTTGTTGTAACATCAAACACTGACAAAAGTCTTGTTCTTGGGCTAGTTGATGTGGTCTACCAAATCGGGAACCTCATTATGTATGTCCCTTCCAGTGGCGCTTTGTGTGTGTATGCATATCCTTCTTGTACGTGACTTCATTAATGAAAAAAAAATCTTTAGTAAACAACAACAACATGAGTTTACATGGGCGCCTTAAAGCAGCAGCACAATATTGCGAACATACGCCAGTACTCATATGCACAAAAAGAAAAAAAAAGAAAAAAAAGTTGAAATTGGTAAGAGCTACTTACTTTCGTTGCTCGCCGATATGACAGTCCCACATTTGTACCATCAAGGCGTGGTAGATTTTTACAGCTACAAGCAACGCAAAATTACGCTACAAATCAAGCCAAGTCTGTACATGTCGCGGCAATCAAGAAACGGTGACCAGAACTTCAATACTTGCGACAGATAACAGCTCATTAATCTAGCTTTAGTCGCACGCTGTACATAAACCGATTGCGTCCCTGACCAACCCTGTCCCTGTGGGTGCCTCCTTGCCCCTGCTGCAGCACATACTTGGTTTGATTGACGGCTTACCTGTCAGCACAATAACTTTTCTCAGGTGTCACAAGTGTAAGAGGCACGCGCAAAAGCCCTTCCTCTACGTTTAAGTTTTTCGTAAAGCCCTTGCCTTGGAGATGGCGGCACCATCCTTCATCGATGTAGGCGAAGCAGAGAGACAAACTCACTAATCAATGCTAATCAAGGTTTGCCTGGTGGCACGGGCCCATCAAGCTTCAGATGGAAATAAGAAAATGAGATGATACCCGCAGTACGCGTCTGACACACAACATACACAAAACACACCCCGACACGACACATACCATCTGATCAAAGTAACGCGCTGAAACCAGTGTCCCTCAGAAAGGTTGAGCCCCACAAGTGTCCATATATCAGAGACGGCACGCACATGGCAGATGGACTGTCGCCGCCTATGCGTCGTAATCGAATTCACTAATAATACACAGCAGGTGAGAGGCACGTCCCCCCGACCATCATTTCTCTCTCTCTCTCTCTCTCTCTCTCTCTCTCTCTCACGTTTCTCTGCGCGTGACGTTCGTCCATGTGCGGTACCCCTCGTATTCAACCATCCATCGATCGTATTCGGCAATAAGGACACCCGCATATTACAGACTGGCCTGTAGCTTTAGAACAAACAACGCTGCTCAGAGATAATTGCGGTCTTACTAGGACGCGTGTCTCGGCCGGGAACTAGAGGAATAGGCCATGGCAAGCGGACAAGAGCAGGTTGCCGGTCGGGAGGGAGGGGGGGGGGGGTGGAATCAGCCTGCTCCACCAGTAATGCCGAATCTCCAGCGGTTATATACTATACATCGAAGTGCATCGTCGGCATCAGTTATACTACAAGACGCGGCGACGTCTCGCTTCCACTCGGCGTGGAGGATATCCGGCACTGTGCAGGAACCGGCGGGCCACCTAATTGTTCCGAGCACGACAGCTGGTCGGCGGTCGCTCGGAGCCACACGCGTAGAGGAGGCACCGGCGGGCCCATTCACGATCTGCAGCTTCTTCAACAGCGCCCGGCAGAGACGCGGGTCGTTGTGCGCAACAGGTTGATGACACCGGGGAGAAAGTGCAAGGGCGCACGTCGAGACGCGGTTTATATAAGCAGTAACCTGCAAGACACGAAAGGTCCAGAACGAGAGAAAGCGGGTGCTCGCGGCAATACCTTGCTGCTGCTTGCTGCTTTCTGCCGACGCTTTGAAGAGAAGAGATGGGCGAAGCGAAAGCTCGTTTACAAACCAGCACACAAACGGCGCCTTTTCTGCCTCTTTTCGGGGGTCCGGAGGCTTCACTTCTTCGCGGTCGCTGATTTCCCTTTCTTCCGAGGCTGCCCCCGGAAAGAAAGCAAAATGCGAAAATGGAGAAGCGACGACAATGCACCGCTACCGTGCTTACTCGACTGCCTGCCTGCCTGCCAACTTTAAAGCCTTAGCGCTTTGCTTTCGAAGGAGAGAGAAACCAGCGACACTCCTCCACGTTCTCGGGTGGCTTCTTCGGAGCATCGGCCGTCTTCATCACACCACGCTGACTCCCGACAAAAGCGGAACCGCACGGCAAGCGTCGCCGCATGCCAAAGAGCGGGAAGGACCGTAGCGGGCCGAGACTATACGCGTCTCTCTTTCAGCTGTATACCCTTTTCCGTTTCAGCTGCCTCAGTTTTCTTTCAGTTTGCGTGGCTTTACGATTTTGTTTTCTCTTCTTTTTCGTACTGAAAGTTTCTCCTTGCGTTTCTGGTTTATCTATGCTTCCATCTGCTCCGGCGCTTTACTTTCGCTTCGGGGAGCGCAGGGTAACGCGCGGGCCGTTGGCCAGCGAGTTTTCCGTGAGTGCGAAAGCCTAATGGTGGTCAGACTGCATGGACAGTATCGAGGCCTTGGGCAAAAAAGAAGGAAGAAGAGCCCGATGCCGGGCGCCTTCGCCGCTGGCTGAAAGCTTAATGGCCGACTGTTACTCAGACTGCTAGCTGCTGTATATATATATATATATATATATATATATTCGAGCGAAGTTTACGAAGAACGGGTCCTGCGACTGATGAACGGATGGTTCCTTTTCTCTCTTTTTATATTAATTTTTTTTTCATCGCAAGCGATGGGGTAGCCAGCAGTGACTCGGGGAAAGGGGTGGGAAGGGGTAAGGCTGAGGGTAACGATGTTTTCGTCAACGAAGAGGCGGGCCTTCCTTTGCCTTGCAAGAGGGTGGGATGAGTTATGATTTGTGGGGAAATGACGGGCGCCATGTTGAAAGCTCTGGGTGGTGGGCTTGCATGGCCCGAAGGCGGCTATGATATACTGCGGTTGACCACCTCGGACGTGTTGAAGCTGGAGCTCGTGGGCTTGGTTTCTAATCGATGGGCGAGTATTCGATGTTTTCGAAGATCAAATCGAACATCCCGCTATTTGTGTCTACTCCTCGAATCAATTAGCGGTTATTGGACGCGTTCAGCGCTTTTCTTGTGATCCTCAGAATGACACGAATTAACGTGTGGTTCGCTGAGTAGTATATTTGAAACAAATATGCATTTTGTTTTTGCGATAAATTGTTACTTTGGTTCACCAGAAGTACGGAGCCCGGCAGCGGGAAGTTTTAGCAATATCCTTAACGATTGTTACATCATATTCAGCAAATGATTGAAAGATTTCCAATGCACTTTAGCTTGTATTCGACACGTTGCCACCCATATTCGCTTCGTACACGATTCGGTGCCATGATTATTCAACTAAAATTTAGTACGGTTAAAAAACGAAAAACGCTATTTCATGCTCTTAACTTTCATGAACGTGAGAAAGTTTCGTCGGGAGCGATAAGTACTATGCAGGTTTTTTCAGTAGCTTGTCTTAGTTGGTCCGTGCTTGTACTTCACTCATCATTACTACGTCACTTCGATTATTCACTGCCGTAGCCGGCATGATGGGCTAATTTGCCTGTGGTTTCGGTGATTATCTGATCCAGTCGGATAAGCTAACACTCGACCAGGTCCGGCTTGAGATGTCGGATTGGGGTCGTTGACTGCAGGTCGATCTAGCCTCGCAGATAGTTGCCGGCAAGTGCTTCGTCCGGGCGCATGTAAGTGGTCTACAGGGCTTCTAATTTATGCTGTATACTTTCAGGGCTTCTGTTCGTGGCAGCATATTGAGTCATAGAAGACAGCAAGTTCGCTTCCGGACAGCTTAAAGCTACTGGCGTCTCTGCGTCGGCCAGCCTGCTCTGCGAAAAACCCTTGATCGCTCTAAACTGACGCCACCACGCGCGGGCCGGCTAATCGAGGCACTCGAATTACAAATTTCCCCGGCGTGCAAACTCGCGTGCAAAACGCCGGTTTATAATGACCCGTTATCTAAACATAGGCAGCTCTGTAACTACCGAAAAAGGAAGAGTTCTAGGCACGCAAGATTACCTTCCGAGACTGCCCAAGTTAAGGAGGACGTTGAGAAAGTTAAAAAGAACATGGAAATTGCGCACCAGTTCGTGCAACCTGCAGATTTTCACAAGCAATCCATCATCGAGCCATCTCCCAACGTGTTAGAGTCAACTTCCCCGCAGCTCAGCTATAGTATAGTAACACCGGGTGTAGTTAGCCATAACCGACCACTGCCTTCTGGGATACACCGATCATCACGCAAAAGAACAGGCGAGCTAATAGTTGCAACGACCACCGCAGCCAAAGACAACGCACCGCAAAGTAAACAAGCAACTTAGGGAAGCCGCGCAATCTCCGCTCGCTGAGCTGTATACGCTCGAAGCCCCCCGAGGCCCTTCGTACGATCGCGTGCTTGTTCGCACAAACGCACACGCGCGCCGACTCCGTTCGGCGCCGAAGGCGATCGGCGCGCGCACGTCACGCAGGCACGAACTGCGGACACCGCTAAAGGCGGCACGCCACCGAAACGCGAGAAGATGCCGCCCGCGGTCTCGTGTTCGTGATTCATCGACGTCGTGTAGCACGGCCGCGGCTGATTAACGCGCGTTTCCGCCGGCAGACTCGATCGTCGCTTCCAAGTAGCCGCTCCGGAATATCGACGTCTATCCTCTCCCTTCCACGTTTAATGGCGGCACGACCGAAACAGAAACCAGCGAACAAAACTTACAGTCCCCCCTTCGGGCGTTGTGTGCATAACTGCGAACGCGACAAGACAATGCATCAAAAGCGCGAGCACGATGAATATAATTATATTTGAAATGCATCACAAAACGTGTTGGAAAACATGTAACTGAACCCCTGCTGCAAGTTTAAACCGTATGCGTGAGGGGGGCATTTGGTAAAACGGGTTGGAAGGTAGACGTCCATATCGGTATACCGTATTTACTCGTGTAAAGCGCGTCCTCGTGTAGGGCCCACACCCACACTTTAGGGCGCAAAAAAATATGGAAAAAAAAAAAAAAGCTTCGCTTAGCGTCATGCGCATACTGGCGTGCTGGTTAACTCCCGCAAGCCGCTATAAGATGGCACTAGTGCGTGTCCGAAAAATCGGTCGGCGACTGCAAATGTGTTCATAGTCAGCCGCCAGTGGTTGCTCTGATTTGCATTGCAGTCCGAGCGCAGTTCGGAACTTCAGTGAGTATCCGGCGTTGTGTAAGGCCCGCACTCCGTAAAAATTAATAAAAAGAAAAAATATGGGCCTTAGTAAATATGGTATATCATTATGGAGGGGCGTCACTTGTTTCATTGTCTTTCGCAGTGTCTTACATCCAGCATATATTTCAAGTGGCTGGATGGGCGCTTTTCCAAGCATGCTAGACGGAGAATAGTCGATGTTCTCATATCTGGCGTTCCAGGAGAGAGTTCTCGCATTGTAGTTTACATTGATGTAAACTACACGAAACTCAGTGAGGAATTGAAAGTTCCTAATCTATTCCGCCTTTCAAGACTATGAAGGTGCAAAAAATTGTGGCGAAACTAAATTTTCAATGTACACAATTAATCGGCGCACGTAGTGGCTTTAATGCCGACCGACCTCGACGCAAGTGTGTTTCACGCGCGCTTGTATATTAACGATTTTTTTTAAAGCGTGCAGTATACTTAAAGCGAGGAATGGTGCTGAAGCAGTCGATAAATGTACCTTTGCGCAAGTTGCTACTTCTATGTTACTGCACATAATTTGCTTTTACTCGCCATTCTCTCTGCTTTTCTCTATCCCTCTCCTTTTACACACCAACCCTCATCTTCTCACTGCTGACCACGGTTCCGGTATCGGCTGCCTAAGCTAGACAGTTATGGTATGGTCCGCAGCAGTTCCCTTTTTTCCCCACTATCCGCTATTGATAAACGCTCAATTACAACTAGTAGTAGTAGTTGACTTGTAAGTGCCGGGTGCGCCAACATAGAAGGGCACACAATCAGTACTCGAGCGACAATTTCTCCACAGGTACGAGCTCAGACCTCACTCGCCGTTACTTGCGAGGTAGCTTCACCTATCGAACGATTCGCGTGCATTTTTTTTTACTTCAGTCTAAGAAGAAGGACAGCTAGAAAAGCTTTTGCACAGCTGTAAGACGAGACAAAATGAGAGGCAAAGGAAATGTAATGGGAAAACGTTTTTCTGTCTCGCCTTTTGCGGGTCGTCCCAGTTGTGCAACGTGAACCAACTAGACCTGTAGCAAGCTGTCCTGTGAACGACAACTGGTGCTCTTGAATGCGAACTACGCATGCTGCGCGACTGACGTCATCGGTCAGGTCAAAGAAGCGTCCAGGTCCTGAATTCTTTCAAAGCGAATAGCCTCCTTTGGCTCTTTCAACCTATCCTACTACCACGGATGTGCTGATTAGTGGCCTTGCTCTTTACAAATTTACTCAATGAAACAACAAGCACTACATAAATATTATCACGGCCACAAATATACGCCTTCAAGTGTATCATTTATCATTCGTCTAATAAAGCGAATAGCTTTCAAGAAGCGTTCACGGCTATTTGCTTACATTGAAAAATCATCGTCGGTGGTTTCTGCACAATATTCAAGATACGTGAATAAGTCCAAACCTCGATATCAGACATCATTTTTTTTTTCGGTATCCACTGGTAACAAACATTGAAACTCCTTTCAGCTACACCTAGCGTTCGAAGATGTTAACTTAAAGGATACGCCGGAAGCTTAAATAATTTTCTCACTAGGGACTCTCTGTGTTTAGGGCCGTCCACAATGTCAATGATGCGTGCAGAATAAGCTGACAGCTTAACGGCAGCGAGCACGGAGGCTCTTTAATGTGCTGTATTGTGGCAGTGGCTTCACAAACTTCGCTCCCCTAAAATACTGCTCTGCGCAGGACTTGTGAGAGGCTCGACTGTGTGAACTTATCGTGATGATGCACATGACAAATACAGAAAATGTGAGCTGTGTCTGTAGTTTTTTAACCATGGAGGAAGGAAAGCGTGGCGGACGTGTTGGAGAAAGTGTGGCAGAAGTCACGTGATGCTTTTCGCAAAGGAGCACAGGAACCCCCGAACACCCCCCCCCCCCCCCCCGCCACCCCCCACCCCTCGGTGCGCCAGTGGGAAAAAGGTAACCTGCATACGTGTTTTCAGCCTTTTGGACACTGTAGTTCCCACCAAACTTACGTACTCAAAGCTGCGTCGCCTTTTGTAGTGTGTTTCGTCAAAAATGTACCTGGTTGCACGTAATTGGTTAGTAAACAAATGTAATTAAATTACCGTAAGTGTTACCAAGTAAACAAAGTAATCGTTATATCACAGAAAAACCAAAACATGTCTTGATTACAAATAATTAATTACATGTAATTCGTTACGTGCAAGTCCAGCACTGATATGGCAGATTCGACTTTTCATTTCTTACTTTAAATCAGGGTCCTATACCACTTGGCAAGCCTACAACGCGCCCTAAACAATTTTCTATACATGGTTTTTTTTTTTTTTTTTTTTTAAGCGAACAAGTTTCAGTTTTGTTTCCCAGGAGGATTATGTGTTCTGACGCCATTTAGCAGACAGGGTCAGGTGCAAGCAGAACATCGTGGCGTTCTGGCAGTCCGTCCAGCTTGCCGAGCCGGAGGGTGTAGGCCGGAGCGAGTGCCAGAAAACCACGAAGTCGGGTTCCCACGTGACCACCACCTTCGTCATGACGTCACCACATGTGCACCTTCTGGAAAAGCGAACCCGAAACTGGTTCGTAGGAAAGCTATTATTGACCCTTTTCGTGGCGATCCCGTGGGCGCTGCCATGTTTGATCACGTGGTGACGCGTCCATTGCTTGCCTCAACGGCCTTCGTTGCCTCCTTTTGCCGTTGCCTAACTATTTGAGGAAAACGATGTTTTGTGCATTCAAGCACAAAGTTTACTGGAACGCCCATGCATTTCGTCGGACGATTTGAAAATTAATATCTGGAAACTGGTTCAGTCCTGAGAATTCGTTCCAAGTGGATACGCCTCGCGAACTCAGCGGCTATAATTCGTAGGTTGAAAGATGTGCCGTAAAATAAATAATTTAAAAGTGATTAGCGTAATTACGTTAATTATTCAACTGGACATTTCGATTTCTCGTGGAAGTAATGGCCGCCTCATCGGGTAGTTTATATCAAGGATTATAATTTTGCTATCTGCCACAGGCAATTTTTAAAAATTTGGTGCAGCTAAAATGAAACACCCTGTATGTGTCCTCGAGCGCACCATTCATTTAATAACGCGATTAGCTTTCTTGAAGCGTTCGGCCAATTCGCTTATATTGATGACCATCGTCGATGTTATATGAGCAATTACGCGCGCCGCGGGGGCTTAGCTGTTATGGTGTTTCGCTGCTGAGCACGAGGTCGCGGGATCGAATCCCGGCGGCGGCGGCCGCATTTCGATGGGGGCGAAATGCAAAAACTTCTTTCTGGGGTTTTACGTGCCAAAACCAGTTCCGATTATGAGGCACGCCGTAGTGGAGGGCTCCGGATTAATTTTGACCACCTGGGGTTCTCTTAACGTGCACTACGACGCAAGCACACGGGTGTTTTTGCATTTCGCCTCCATCGAAATGCGATCTCGTGCTCAGCAGCGGAACGCCTTAGCTGACTGAGCTATACCCCGGCGGGTGAATTGCGAAAACGCATGTGTCCCGTGCACTGGGGACCCGTTAAAGATCCCGTGCTGGTCAAAATTAATCCCGAGTCCCACGCTGCGGCGGGCCTCATAATCAAATCATGGTTTAAGCACGTACAACCCCAGAATTTAATTCAATATGAACAATTTTGCTTTTATTTAGTGTTTCGAGGTCGAGTAATGTGAAAAGTTGGAAACGTCATGTCAGTACTCCTTTTAACAGCGCTGTTTGTTTGTCAAATGCTCTGCCCCTCTGTATACTATTATTCCGTCGAACATACTCCCAAAAACGTGCTTTTATTTCAGTAAAAATCGCCTTGCTTTATTAAACGCAGACGATGGCGCCATGTAGCGGCATCAGCTCTGCTCCGACGTTTGGTAAAAAGAAACGAAACACTTCGCTAAGAGCAAAGCCATAACGACGTTTAAAATAAAGATTTAAAGAAGGCTCCTCGCCCTCTGTCTCTCGCTCTACAGCATGCCGAACAGAACGTATGCGTATACTCAACAATCAACAGTCCCCTTTCTACGCATCTCATTCCACTGGAAGCACATGCTCATCGACGAATTCGAAAGAACATTTCACTGTTAAGCCGCGCATGTGGACAGAATCTTTATTTATAGGCTTTAATTGTGGCCTTCGATATCTGATGATGATGATGACCTTAGCATCTTTGGCGCATACCCACTCACGGGGATCGGCCAACAGTCGGGCAGATTTTATATACGTGCTAAGTGAATAAATTTAGCAAATGTCTAATTTTGGTAAATATACTAAAGCGAATAAATTCTAATACGATTCAGTGGACAATAAATATATAAAAAGTAGGCATAATATCTCTTCTCCTCCTTCTTCTGATTATATATTATTATTATTATTATTATTATTATTATTATTATTATTATTATTATTATTATTATTATTATTATTATTATTATTATTATTATTATTATTATTATTATTATAGTACCAGTACTAATACAACCAGGTTGTTCCTGGGCACGTTAATAAAAATTTATTTATTTATTTACTCTTCCGAACACAGTTACTACACGGAGTTTAGTTACCGGTCCCGACCCTCCACTGGAGCGCGTCTCCCCATATCCCCCACAGCCGCAGCCGGTACATTTACGTCAAACCCCACGAATCGATCAACCAATCCCGAGGCTTAGGCGCCAGTGTACTATGCGTCGACGAGCGGGCTCGCCCTCCCCGGCCGTCGAGCGCCCTATATCTCGCTCTAACGACGCTGCTGCGCGCCTCTAAATGGAACAACGACGCGCACGTTGCAACACGGCACGCGTGCATATAACGGCGCGTGTACACATGTGCGCCATGCCGCACGCTGGATTCCACCGCGTTGTCCTCGTCGCGCGCGCGGCGTGCGAGGGCGTCTTCCTCCCCGCTCGCTCGAGCCGCGGCGTATAGGGACGTGTTTGACCGATCTCCCAGGCACCCCGCCACCTCCGTCGGATCCTTCCGCATTCTCATCGATGCCTGCCGAGCACGGCGTCGCGCGCGTGGCTCGCTTGGCGACGGCGGTGTCAATGCGACCAATCGACGCCGATCGGGGAAGGGGTTGTTGTTGGAAGGGGGGGGCGAAGCGTGAGGAGGCACCAGCCGAGACTGGCACAAAGGCCGGCAAGTCTTCCCCGGCCGCGGCGTCTCTTTTCTGTGTAGAAAGAATGGGCTTGTCTGCGAGGAGTTTGTTCGCATGACCTTCGGACCTTTCTGGACCCCCTCCACCTCTTCTCTCTCTCTGTCTCTGTCCGAGGTGCGCGCGGCGCGCGGTCCGGTCACCCCGTGCGGTGTGGTTGATGGTTTTCTTACGTTCATCGCCTAACTACTGGGTCGTGACCGAAGGGAGCACAGTGACTTATCCGCGGGAGGAAGGTTCGGCTCTCCTTTGAATAATCTCTGTCGTTCTTCCGGACAGCCTTGTCGGAAAGTTAACCGAAGGCGCGAGCAACTTTTCGCATCGCAGGCCGTGCCGACTCGAGTTTGTATAGATCGTGTCATTGTTCTCTAAGCATGAGTGTAATAACTGCCGTTAATCCACTTTGAAAACATGCACGTCTCTTTTCTTCGTTGTTTTGATGTATGTGCGTGGGCAGCTTCAGCAGAGCAGTATGTTACGGATAGCAACGTTTGCTTAACGTTAACGACAACAACGCATGTTTAGCAACTGCGACTCATCCCATTTTGTCGCCGTGAATAACGACAGCTGGGGCTCGCGTTTCGAGGCAGCGTAAACGGAAATGAATGTGGAGAAATACGTCCTTCGCAGTGGATGTGTTGATCTGGGGCGGTATTCTGTAAGAGTCTACCTAGTGGACTGTCCATTTCGGCTGTCGCTGATTGGCTGCTGCTTGACGTGCAGCAAGGAGACTGGCTGGCACCTTCCTGCACGTCAAGCAGCAGCCAATCAGCGACAGCCGAAATTGACAGTCCACTAGGTTGACTCTTACAGAAAACCGCCCCTGGAGTGTTAAACCCGATTGATCAATCAGTCAGTCAATCAAATCGGACTCCAAACATACCGGTCTTGTCAGGTCTCTTCAAGCGCTCTCGGGCCTAAAAACTATCGGCAATGACTGCGCTGTCGCTTTGACACGTTTTATTTGCTTCTTGTTACGCGTAAGGGCATCCACATATCTCACCCGAATGCTGTTCTAGCCACCTCTTTATTTACGTCACAGTGGAAGCATCATGTTCATGTTGACACTGTCGTCCATTTAGCTATGGTTGTATGTGCTGAGCTTCCTTCATATACGTTCACCTTTTATTGAGGCAGCAGTTAAGAGCTCAAAACCGGGTGTTTGCCATGTCTGTCCGTCCATCACTTCCGTTACGTCATCGTCGCTAGGCCACTCCTCGTTCTCAGCTTCACGCTCACCATATCGCGAGAATAAGCAAACAAAATATTCGTTCGCTAGCACAGGGATTGGATTCACGACCCTACGACAATGTGCAGTTGGAAGCCGGACACGCTAAGTAGTAAACTATCCCGCCACGTTCGCGTTTGGCAACTTGTGCGGGGTTTTGTGAGTCACGCAGACTCCGAGATCGGTTGCCTCGGGTGCGTTTGTTTTGGAAACTACAGCCTGCAGGCAATGCTGTAGCAGACGAACACAAGGTTGTGCCCTGCGCAGAGCGCTTGTGTGATATTTATTTATTTATTTATTTATTTATTTATTTATTTATTTATTTATTTATTTATTTATTTATTTATTTATTAGTTTATTTATTTATTTGTTTAGTTAGTTAGTTAGTTAGTTAGTTAGTTATTAGCTGGTTAGTCATTCAGTCAGTCAATCAGTAAGTCAGTTAGTTAGTTAGTTAGTTAGTTAGTTAGTTAGTTAGTTAGTTAGTTAGTTAGTTAGTTAGTTAGTTAGTTAGTTAGTTAGTTAGTTAGTTAGTTAGTTAGTTAGTTAGTTAGTTCTAGAAGATCGCGCCATTATTTAAGGAGCAAGCCAGATGGCATGTGTCAACTGCTGTGGTAATACAATGAGTTCAGAGCTGGAGAAGCGGTGAAAGCTGTTGATCTTTCTCAAAGAAGTCTTAAGGCGCGCATTTGAAGTTCCATAAGATCGCTTCAGTCGTGCGCATTGCTTTGAAAGAATGTGTGCCGAAGTTTGCAGTCAAATTTATGTGTTCTATTATGTCGGTGCTCATCAGCAAAACCCAAGCGGCCAGAATTTGCTCTTCGCTTATACAGTGTTCCGACTTCCGATACTTAACGAGAGTTGCTTCCGGAAGCGGATCGATGATATTTTTGTCGCGCTTAGGACTTGGAAACTCACAGAACTCACGGCGAGCAACTTATGAGTGCTAAGTCCTATATTGGCAAATCTTCAATGCCTCAAGTCTGCCGAAACCATTAGTTTCTACGCAAACGGACCAAACGATATGTTCAGGGCAGAGTGAAGAGGTCATTGGACCTCTAAACTTCCCATCACTTTACCCGACTACTCGAGGCGTTAAACTAAGCCTATGCTCGGTCCGGCCTTAGCTTGGGCCGTCAAACAGGCCCTTCCCAAACGTTCAACAATAGAGCACTTATCTGCTGGCTGCGCTTGACCGTTTTGATCGCCGGTCATAACAAACGACGCCGCCATAACAGACGACGCCGCCGTAACAGACGACCATGACCCTCGTAACAGACGTCGACCCATTTTAAAACAGACGAGAACCGTTGTGCACGTCTGGACCATTACAGGGCAGAAGACCTGCATGCACCCCGCCAGGTTCGAAATGACTTAACGTTTACCCCGCACTTCACGGACGAGAAACAGTAAAAAGTAATCTGACGGGCAGGTCGAGCAGCCCAAACGGGGCGAGCAGCGCGCGACGTTGTTGAATTGCGATTCTCAATTAAAACAGAACAGTCGACGAAGCCGGAAGAATGAAATGACCATGCCAGCGAGTGAAGAGCGGCGAAGAAAAAATAAAGGGAGAGAAAGGGAGCAAGGACTCCAAAGAGATGTAGACAGTCTGCCCTAACGGGATTCGTTATGTGGCGATCCTGACAGCGCGCACCAGGGTGTGGAACACCGGAACCAATCTATCTGCTGGCCGGACGCCGAAGGCTACGCATGCTGCTCTCTGTGGCGGCGTGGTTTGGAAATGAGTCCCAAAGGGAGGAAAGAGAAGCGAAGAAGAAGGAATGTGGCAATGGCGGCTGGGTGTGTTCATCGCGTACGAGAGACGATGAGGAAGTTAAGTAGAGTCGACTTTCCAACATGGATGCTTCGCTGCGTCTGCAGCCCCTGTACGCCATGCCACCTTTATTTTCAGTCTGAGCTGTATCGGGTTGAAACAGTACAATGCTGTAGAAGCTTTGCTGCAGGAATGTTTGGGCTTGTCCCCATGGTGACAAGCTCGGGCAGTGCTTTTTACTGCATAATCGTTACTGCACAAAGCGATCGCTTGAGTAAAGCACTTTGGACTCACGCAGATGTTTTTCTGAAGGTGGTCTGCTTGTAGCCTGTCATCGGCAACAGAAGACAAGTAGGCTTGGATGATTACGGTCCTTGACGGATTAAATGAGAACACGCAAGAAAATATAGTCACTATCCGCCTTATCGCCGGTATGAAAGACCTGAAGAGCCGACATATGCTCTCTTCTTGGAAGGAAACTACGTGACAAGCTGGTAGTTGAGCTCAGCTCCCACTAAAGAAAACTCAACTACGCTATTGAACGGAAAGATATCCAGGCAACGCCTCAGAGGAAAGCCTATAGTACTGCAGTCAAAACAGCCAGAGGTGGCCAGATGACGACGACGTCACCGACATGGTGACCAAGCTCTTCGCGCGACAACCTCGGGTGAACCTGGACGAAGCTACAAGAACATTCCAGTACAGACTTTAGCACTGCCGTAGCCTCCTAACACTGTCGTAGCCTCCGTCTTCTGCTTCCATTAAACTCCGACTTCCGCTTCCCATATGGTCGCTACAAACACGGGACAAAAACCCCTGTCTCGGACATCTGCCGCTGTAAAAACAGCGGGACCGTGATCGTGCCGTTGTGAGAAAGGCTGTCGTCGGTACGTCTGTAAATCACCTCGGTATGCTCGACCCATGCTCTCGCCTCCACCGGTATTTCCACTTCGCCACCGTCTAAGAAACCACGCCGCTTTCCTATAAGAGGCACCTTCCTAATCCTATAGATCCTTCTTTTTAAATAAATGTGTGGCCTCGCCGTACATCAGCGCAAACGTCTTTAAAAGCGTTGTTCCTCTTCTTTAGGTCGTGCGGAGCGCATGGCATGTTGTATTTGACTTGTTAACCGCTCCTCACTCATAATTACGCGCACATATTGAATTCCTTTAAAGCAAAACTTTCTTTGTCCCTTCCCTCCCCATTGTGGATGCTGTCTTGCTGAGAAGACAACATGGGTCACTGCTGTGTGTGTGTGTGCAACTGGGTGTAATCCAGTGGGCATGTGTCCATTCTTGGCCAATCCCCGAAAATAAGTATGTGCCATTGTGACGCAGTGGGTTACAATAGCCTTAAATTTATACAGATATGACTCTCTCGTGCTTCTCTATACGTGCATCTTATCAACATTCGTCCCACAACACGCATCATCATCGCCTTCGTCTCGCGACACAGACTAATATCCCTGGATATGCTTTCTATGCTTGCTCTAAAGAAAAAGCGTATATAACGGTTTTAACAAAGAAAGCTTACAGCTGCACGTGACGAAGCTGTGGGCGCGGGCCATCCGCTGCTGCTGCTAGCTCGCTGACTCAAAGAACCTTCGCTGTCGTTTATGCCCCAGCGTTTCGTTGTATCAGCGTATATTTATTCTTTCTTTTTTAACTTATATTTTAATGTCCTCGTCCCCCTCTCCTACTGCAGAATAGCCAGCTAGACCTCGCTCTTGCCAATCTCCCTGTTTATCTCTCGTATACAATTCTTCCTCCTTTCACATCTGATCGCCGGCACCACGAGAACTATTCGTTTATGCATCGACGTGTTAGGGGTCATTCTAACGTACTTTTCGTCTGCCTTCACTTGTCACGCATATATTTTGCACTATGCGAACTTGTGCGCTGCACTGTGATCGTTCGAGCTTTCAACAAAGTGTGTAGTTTGGCTGTATACGCTCTATAGTTGAAAGTTACGGTGGTACGCGGTCCTGCCAAACTGCGAAGGTAGTGCCACATCTGTCGTTTGCACAATTTGTGTTTTCCGAGCCGGCGTGACAGAAAGTGAGAATTTTTCAAAATACTAACTAGTCCTATAAAATATAAAGAATGGACACGGCTAATTAGCAAAGTTAGACAAATCCTACCCTTGGAGACCCTTTTACAACCCTCTCTGATAAGGAATGTAACTTTCTTGAACGAGCAAGATAATCCATTGGTCTTTGACGGCTTGAACGATATGACGTGATATTCTGTCTTTGTTAGAGCTTGCTTCTCTCTCTCTCTCTCTCTCTCTCTCTTCTCTTTGCTTACGCCATGTCATAGGCGCGTGAGTCCGTCCGTCCCTGCTTCCATCATTGTGTCCTTGTTCTTGGCGCTTCTTTAGTGCTCCTAATGTCAAAACAGCTAGTTCCCAGACAAACCACCCGAACACTTTCTGTAGTGCTTCCAAAACTACCGCGACGAAAGAGAGATTCTTCTTGGGATCCCGCAAAAGAAGGACCTTCCACATGCGTGCCTGCAACAGCCTGTGTCCCGAATAAGGGTAAGCTGTAACCCGCAAGGAAGCGTCACGTCTTTTTATTACATTCAAAAGAGAGACTGGCTCGTTGGACGCGTGCTGTAACACACGAAGAAATTGCGCCGGCTTCGATCGACCCACCCGTGGCTACAACCCCCCCCCCCCCCCCCCCCCCCAACCTTTCATGCGGGACATAGAAAGCACCATTTCTAGTTAAAAATTACTCTCCGCTGGCTGGCTATAGCGTAGAATTCGCAAGAGATGTACCGCTTCAGCTGGGTTGCAACGGGAAAAAAACTCTCGTTACCGTTGCTGTCACATCCCGTTCCTTCCGTATGGGCCAGCCCTTCTCCTACCGAGGCTTCCTTCATGGGTGCGTGGTCAACCGTGCACGGCAGCGCCAGAAGCCGTGGAGCACGTCCTGGCCACCTTGTTTAAACAACACAGCGGGATGGTGGCCACGGTCTCCGGGGGCAGCTACGTTTACGTGCATCGTGTCGCACATTCGTTCTACCATTCTTTTTTTTTTTTTTTCATTTTTTACATTCACCCGTCGCCGCCGGCGATCGCTTCCTCTTCCTCACCACCGCCTCGTTCCTCGAGAGCTGGACAGCGGATGAAATTAGTTTTCGTTCGGCGGCACGGCTTCTCGGAGTCGATGAAAGCGCGGAGCGCCCGGAAGCGGATTATGGCTGGTGACGTAACGAGCCAGTATGTACAGCAGCGGGGCACCAACGGCTTCTGTCGGAAAGAAATCTCGACGGAAAGACTAACGGAACAAAGAAAAGAAGAAGCAGTTACAACGTGAAGACGTGATGCGGTGTGACGTATTGCAACGTGACGTTGTATGCGATGAAGAGGTGCTGTTGACGGGGGTCTTCCACGTTGAGACGAGAATGTTTTGACAAGCGTGCTCCACCCCGTTTACCGTTTCGAGTAGAGAACGTCGCTTCCTCTTCTCTGGAACCTCTCGAGGAACGAGGTAACAGCTTAACTGGCGTCAGGGCTCATTTGCAGCGAACTCTTTGAGAATGGGCAGTATTTCGTGAGAACGCCAAGTTGGAAGTATCTTTTTCACGCTGTAATGTTTTCACTTGGCCGTGCCACTTTTTTTTATCAGATCGCTTCTCTAATCAGCAGCCTTTCGGAAGAAAGCCTGTTGCTGCGTGACGAGGGTGCCGCGTGTAACGAAGCGGTGCGTAGAGTGAATACCGATATAGCGAATCCTGGTTTGCAGTTCCATAACTTGTCCCACTCGTGGGATCGCGTACGGCGCGAGTCGAAAGTGAATAAAGCGTGGAACCAACTATAAGCTCCATTCTTCACTTCCGCCTTCCTATAAGCTATAGAATCATATAACACAAGGCCTACCTGATGTCTCCTTGTTCTTTAGAGCACGTATTCTTGAATATATACGCATACTGCATAGTAATTACGTAAACGTTTTGCATTACGCGGGCACAGACGAAGCCGAGGCACGTGAACCGCCTGCGCTTCCCACTTTCCCAGCAATATTTTCACAGGCTCAGCAAGCCTCCGCGCCGTGTGCAATATAATAATAGTAATCATAAGAAGAAAAGGTCGTTGCACCGCGCAGCAGTTTTGAGAATTCAGTGCCGACAGCTCGTTGCTTAGACTCGGCGTTAATATTGAAACGGCAATTCGCTGGCTGTGCACACCTGGGGCCGAATCCACAAATTTCTTTGTTTGTAAGTGTTTTCTTTTTTTTTTTCCATTGGCCGGCCGCGCACACTGCTCATAATGTGTCCAGCATCGGCATTGGTTTGAACTTGCTCGTACGAGCAACCGTTTGCGTAATAACTTTGTGTTTTTATGAATGCGGGGCCTGGTTACGAGTGCAGGAATCGTGCTTATAGAGATTTCCTTCCGCCTTTAACCACGTGCGCAGTGGGACTTCAGGTAACCGTGGGAGATGGTGCCGCGCTGCAGCTTAATTAATGTTGGGAGTGGTGGAGGCAAAGGGCTCCCAGAGCGTGACAGGCACTGTGAACATTTGTGCCTGGAATGTCGAGAACATTGAGGTGCTGGCCGTGACACAGAGTGGCCCACTGCGGAGTGTTCACGCGTACGCTCTTAATCTCGCTCCATGTGGGTTCCGCTCAGTGGAACGTATTTGCAGAACGCTTCGCTTACTGTATACTCGTATGGAACGTATATTTGTAACATGTGCCCTAGAGCTTCGGCTCTTCCTTCAATGGAGCGTCTTCTCACTGCTATATTGTGAGGGTGTATGTTTCATATTTCTTTCTTTCTTTCTTTTTTGGCACGAGCATGGAGTGACACTCTTGTTTCGTGCGCAGCATTTACAGTTCCCCTTCTGAGACGACCGGCGACGAAACTCAAACTAATTTTTTTAAATACAAAAACAATAGTACAGTACCAAATTCATTGTTTCCATTGTAGATATGATATCAGAGCATAAGTTCAGTTACATGTTGAGTAACTGAAGTGTCTGGAATAATTCGAATTAATTAGAAATAACTGATTACCGGACACCAAAGAACAGACTCGTAGACTTGGTGCGACTGCCACTAAGAGACACCTCAGTCAAAGTTTAGGGTCGCCTACCGTCTTTTCTTACTTCAAAGACATTTTTTTTAAAAGACCCAAAAGAGTTACTCGAATCATGCAACCACAGATTAAATATGTGTCAAGTGGACCCCATTTGCAAAAAAAGCAATCCATTCACTAATCAAATTAATTACATTAATTGACTTCTTAGTTACAAACCTTACGGCACATGGTAATCTTGGGAAGTTGAAGGGAATCGTCATAAAAGCCGACTTCCGTGTTTCAACTTTTCAAAACGACTGTGTAAACAGAAATAATTGGCTTCAAATTGTTTTGTTGGAATTTACACTGGATTACGCTCCCAGCACTTGCTGAGCGTGGATCCCGGTGTAGCCCTCCTGGGATGTCGCAGGACGACGTAAACTGAAGCGGCCACCTATGAAGCGACCGGAGTCACTTCAGTAGCACGTGGGGGCTAGACTGACAATTTTATCGCACCGTATAGTCAAGTCTTTTTCTTTTTCGTATTTTGTTAGCGGGAGACTGCGCCATAGCCTCCGATATCAGGCAGCACGCTCCACCCAATATCGGAGTCCATGACTTGGCCAACTTGCCCAATTCAACACATTCCTCCGTAATATATTCCGTGTAACCTTTTACGCTAAAAGTCCGTGGACATGTGTCCTCACGAATAATTAGGGCCTACGTGCAGCCTGGATAACCTATAGGCACGTGAGCTAATTAGAAACCGTCGCAGCGTTCAATGTGTTGCTCCAGCGCCAACTCGACGAGCTAGAACGCTGCATGTTTATCGCCCTATATCGCGGCATCAACTCGTTTCTTCGTCACGTGCAAATCGGAGCTGCAATCTCTCAGAGAAGCGAAGACGTGCTGCACTTCACCAGTGTAGAAGTCTGCTTGACTTTGATAGGAAAGAAATCGGAAGCAGCGTCAAATTACGTATCAATGTTCCTTTCAGATTAAGAGAAACATTGGCTCTTACAGAACAAACAACAGCAAACAGAGAAATTGCAGACGGCAACTCAAAGAAAAGCATTCGCCCGGCTTTCAGACGGCTTTGTGACATTGCAAATTGATAATTTTCAACAATGTATTGCGTTACAAATAGTACACTTCGGAATGATTATATGTGTGGCAGAAGCTTATTGTCTTCATATGCGTTTAGAAAAAAAAATATGTTTGCTTGAAAATTTAGAAACAAAGCGTAATAATTAACGCGACAATAGCGTGTAAAGCCAGGCGAATGTACCGTATCACCGTTATTCCGTGGTAACTCATAACGATGGCAGCGCCGCATTCACCATTAATAACTTTTTGCAACAAACTATATGTTCTTATCAGCTACAGCTATAAAACGGCGAAGCTATAGCTGGCGTTAATGTCGTTTGTTTGCTTTCGCCTCCGACCACCATCACCTTTCTTCAACTAGCCTTCTGCTTTTCTTCTTTTTGACCTTCTGCTTTTCTTCTTTTTAGCCTTCTGTTTTCTTCTTTTTAGCCTTCTGCTTTTTCTTCTTTTTAGCCTTCTGCTTTTCTTCTGCTCGCCGGGGGCTTTTCGAGCGCGCCACTGCATGCTTGTCCGCAAAGGATTTTCGGCGCGCGTCGAGTTGACGGAGCGTGTGTTCTGCAGAGCGGCCAACGTACTTACATCTGCCTCCAGGCACAGCGCGGGCCGATGGAGAAGTATGAAAAGAGACCCAAGTCGTCGAGCCCGCAGACTTCCGCGTCGTCTGCTGCAGTGGCAGCAGACGGCCGCTGTGGCGAGCCTGAGGCCGTCCGCCGGTCTGTTTTCTAGCGGTCTGCAAGTGGTGAGAAACGAAAAGTTTAAAATAAAAGAAGAAATCGTCCAAGAGTGTTGCGCCGTCAGTTGACCCTCGCTCGAGCAATGCCCGCAGTAGACGCACACGGGGAGTGCTTGCTCGTGGACAGACGCCGGATTACACGAGCAGATTGGGACAAAAAACACGTCTGGAACGCGTTCCTTCGGGATTCGCGCTACGTTGACGGTTGTCGACTGTTTTGTTTGGAGTCCGTCTGGGGGAAGTGGAGGGCGGGACGCTTTCCAACCGGCGAGGTGTGTAAAAAGATGCTTTCTAGCATGGTTGGCGCTGGTTAAAGCACCGCAGACACGAACCTCCGCATTAGAGCAGGGTATTTTTGTTTGTTTTCATTCATTGATTCATTTGGCAAGGCAAGGGCTGGAAAGGGTGCGGCTGGAGAACAGGTTTGGCACCTTGGACATGAAACTCTGATGGTGCGAGAGAGGCTTAATTTGTCGCGAGACACAAGGGTCAATAAAGGCGGTGGCCCCAAGTCGACGACAACGAGATTCGTCTGCTACGCTTTTCAATTTAAGAATGTTCTTACGAGTTGTTCATTAGCGACTGATGTTCACACAGTTACGTTTTAGCCGTTGCTTATTACGTCGTTATTACCTACGAAGCGATGTCATCGCACACACCCGACGATAAATCTCCTGGTTCTTGTTTGCGATGCGACCGATATCTGCCTGCGTTAGGTGATTAACGTTACGCGGCAGTCACGCGGTAGTTGCGCGCCACGTGGTATCCGAGTGAGCTGTTCATCTACGGGGAACACGTTTCTCCCTCCCTTCAAAAACCGCAGACTGCTAACGCTATTATCGCATTTCTGTATGCTTTATCATCGCAGATGTGAGAACCTCTTCAAGATGCTACCCCGTTGTGCACGTACTATCTTATATCGTCATTCCGAATCAGCAATATGTCACTGTAACAGGATATACCAATAAACGTTGTATCTGTTGTCGACCATGTAGTGGTATTTCACGGGTTGAAGCTTGTTCTGAACGTGGGATTCTTTATCAGTTCAGTGCCTTTCCTTGCATATGTATTTTCTGCTGTTAGATATATCTGTTACTAAATTACTCAAATATTCAATTTACGAACTTTCTTACGTGTTCAATAGCGACTGATTTTCGCCCTGTCACTTTTTAGCCGTTGTTTACTACGTAGTTATTACCTATAAAGCTACGTCATCGTAATGTTAGGGCAGACGTGCATAGTTGCATCAATCAAACAAGCAAGAAATTATCCGATCGATAAATAATCATTCATAATTATACTATGATTACGCCGTAGGCAGAGCGTAACGCTAAACGTACGCACCGACTACTCTACGCCGCGTCACCAGTGTGCCTCCCTCCTTAGAGCACTGCACGGGCTCGGGCTTACCCGAAAGCCCGGGCCCGGCCCGGCCCGTGGGCCGGGCCGGGTCCGGGTAGAGGAGTTTTTTCACGGGTTCGGGCCGGGCTCGGGCACGGCGTGTGCTTTTTGACTCGGGCCCGGGCCGGGCTCGGGCTTTCTGCGAGTTATTCTCGGGCTTCTCATCTCTGAAAAACATGTATTTTTCGGTCTCGGGCCGGGTTCGGGCCGGTTTCGAGTCGGGCTCGGGCCGGGCTCGGGCTTAAGGTAAAGGGGTGGCGGGCCGGGCCGGGCGGGTAACGTAGATTATTTCCGGGCCCGGGCCGGGCCCGGGTCTCGCCATAAAAGTTTTGATCGGGCTCGGGCGGGCCGCCCAATGTAAAAACGGGCCCGGGCCGGGCCCGGGACGCAAAAATCGGCCCGTGCAGTGCTCTACCCTCCTATAATACTTATAGTAGAGTGTACTAGAATGGGGGAGTGGGTCCAACGCAGGCTCCCCGCTGAGGTCTTTTTATTGAAAAGTTGGTGGCGCCACCGTCGCTTTCTCCTGAATGAGCGGCCCACGCGTCGGAGACCCTACCGCAGCTGCATGGAGCTTTGACAGGCGGATACTCGGTGGCGCCAACACTGATATTCTTCCCCGCCGATCTATTGTAAATAAAATGGAAAAAGAGCGGCGGAAAGAACGCAAACGACGCAACAACGACGGTGCGTCGAGCAGACGACAGCTACTCAGCCCGTAAGCTCGCCTCAGCCAATGAGCGCTGCCGAAACAGCCAGAGCCAACGTTTGTTGGCCGGAGATTCAGAATAAGGCGACGGCAGCGCCGCCACAATTTCAACGTTTTTTGCCACTCCTCCAATCTAGTACACTCTACTTATAGTAAATACCTGTAAGCCTCCGTCTTCCATCCGCTGCGTCAGTAGCTAGGCGTCAGTAGGACGAGATCGGTCAGTCGGTCAATCAGTCAAATCAAGTCAAGTCATTCATTCAGTCAGTCAGTCAAGTCAAGTAAGTCAGCCAATAACTAACTAACTAACTAACTAACTAACTAACTAACTAACTAAGTCAATAAATAAATAAATAAATAAATAAATAAATAAATAAATCAGAGGACACAGAACCGATTCCCGGCAGCAATCGGATGGGCTTGGAATGCGAAAACGCTCGTGCATATCGATCTAGGCGCGCGATAAAGAACCTCGGGTCCTCTAAATTAATCCTGAGCTTTCCCGCACCACGGCACCCTTTATAGCCCACTGTGCTGATTGGGGCGTTAAACCCCACAATGTTACTTTCTTGACTCTATCTCACGTGGCCCTGTTTGGATAAAAGCCGCTAGAGAGAGTGAGAAAGGCAAAGGAAGGACGGGGAGGTTAGCCAGAGAATATTTCCGGTTGGCTACACTGTACCATGATGGAGGCAAAAGGCGTAGCGCATCAGAAACAGGACACAAGAGGAAGAACACAGACACTACACACGTTTGGCGCTTTTCTTTTTCAAGGGCCCTTGAAAAAGGTCGATCCACCGACCGAAACTGTTGGGCAAATAGACCTAAGATAACCGCGAAGTTGTGCTTCGAATCTTTCTGAATACTTTTGGCCCATTGAAACATCCAGTCACTATATATATATCCCAGCATGCCCGCATTTGGAAGCAGAGAGAGAGCGGCGTGAGAGGAGGTGGCCTTGGGAATGCTGCAAGCCTGACGTTATGCTTCCTTGTGAGCTTTTTATATATTTTTTTTCTCCTCCATGGAGACACAGATACAGGATGACTGAGGTACGAGTCAATCCGGAAAAATTCGACACCACCGTAAGAACCAGGAGATTAAGTGAGGCCGGTTTTCAAGTATTTCGAGAGCACGAGTCACGCTACTGTTACACTGAAGTTGCGGTGGTTGTTTGGACGGTGTTTCTCACTGACGTTGTAAGAAGGCTATTCAAGGAACATCACTTCTGATAAGAGAAGTGATAAAAGTTGACAGATGAAGAAACAGCTATAATAGGTGAAGCGGAAGTCAGTGGTGGCATTCCTGTGCGCTCGAATGCAACGCCAGTGTAAACGTCATAAGTCACGAGGGTAATTTCGCGCCCTTCCCAAAAGCGGACTACGTGTATACGACGCGTAGCGCTTCTATAGCTTTCAGCAATCTTGCGAAGTGCCTCTTAGTGGTATTACCACATATCTCAACCACGTATTTCATCCAAGCGAATTAATGTTCATTTAATCAATAGCGTGGAAGCGCTCTTCTTGTTGATGGACCGAGAGAGAGAAAAGGTGCAATGAAAACTGAAGATGTCAGCCATCTTATATGCCGAGCTTGCTACCTCAAATGAGGTGTTTGAAATGACATGACGAGGAAAAGAATGCGGGAGGCGGAGAATACAAAATATTTTTTTAATAATGTAGGACTAAATGAACAAATCAAACCCAGATGACTAGCAAAACATGAAAGAGTGTCTATAAGACCTCACTGGCGTAAATATAACAGCAAGGCCTTCGTGGCTCGGTTTGAGTTTTCACTTCAGGGCCTTTAGAAATCGCTAGCCTGTATTCGTTCCCATATACCAAGACTTTGTTGCTAAGCGCACGGTGTTATGACGGCGACCGTGAGACATCACGTGCTCACTGTCATCAGGTAGTTTGCGCTCGTTGCACATCGGTGAACGGAGAACTCATGTAGAAGTTGCAATAGGAGCTTAGCGAAGTTATCGTTCGAGAGCCAACGCCTTATACCGCGGGTGTCCCACGTAGTTTGAGCCAAACATTAAAAATATGCAAATGCCACATAGCTGGACACAACCAATGTAATGTTGTTTGGCGTCGCTCAGAGATACTCAGATTATTATTTTTTGCGTGCCACCTAATTACATAATTAGTCTTAATTAATTATTTACTTATCAAATATTATAGTTAGATGAAAAGTGTTCATGAGAAAATTGTAGAGCAACACGAAAAACTCCCGATACAGCTTTATGTTGCTCAACACGTGGTACATAGGAGCGTTTTTCCGAGCGTGAAAGAAGCCCGCGAATACAGGCAGTATTGCTGCGCGACTGGCCACTCGAGGCACTTTGGGTGCATCCGCGGGTAAAAAGCTTTATGTAGCATATATTGAGCAACAGAAATCTGTATCTGCAGTTTTTCATGTTGCGCTACAATTTTCTCATTGACACCTTTCCTCTAATTGTAACTTTTGAGAAGCTGATTAATTATTTAAGACTAATTATGTATTTAGGTGGCATGCAAAAAAATTATAATCTGAGTATCTGCGAGCGACGACAAAAAACATTACCTTGGTTCTGTCCAGCTACGTGGCATTTGTATATTTTAAAAGTTTGGCTCAAGTTACCTGGGACAGCCAGGTCTGTCTGTCTGCATAAATGTCTGTCTGATCTGTTCGCAACATTGACAACTAACTCTTAGTAACATTACTTGGGTAGTCCTCGTTCCTGAGCAAAGCTGCAACATGTGGTAAATGCCCGCTGTAAAAGCTGAAGCTGCATAGTTTGCACAGTACGCCGGGTCTTCAGGGGAATTGGACCCCAGGCCCATGTGACGGAAGGTGAAGGGTCACCCGAGTCCGTGTTGTCCAAATGTAGGCTTTCTCAACCCGAGATAAATTATGGAGAATAGAGGAGGTATGCCAAGGGATTTGTTAATATCATTCGAATGGAATCTGTAAATTCTAATGAATATAATCGGAGGGAAAAGAATTTTTTTGCTGGTTGCGTGTGTATAGTGTGATTTGTTAGTTTCTTCTTTTCCTTTTTTTTATTTATTGTTGATTGAGTAACGAACGTGGTATTTTTAGAAGAGCTGTCTCTGACGTAGCCTACCTTTCCACGTTCTTCCATTTGAATTTTTTTTAAACTTTTTTGCGTGTTGCACACTCCAATTGGAATTTTCGTGCGATTGTCTCATCCTGTTCGCTGTAGAGGTACGCAACAATAACCTTCGACCCCCCCCCCCCCCCAAAAAAAAAAAAAAAATCTAGGGAAGTAACCCGCACCAGTATTCGCTTCCTCACACGCACACACACACGCAGGCGGGTCCGCTGTGGCCAATCGCATCTGCGAGCAAACCTTTACGCCCCAGGGAGGCGAGAAGTGGCTACCCACGCGCGGCGGAGTGAATCTCGCGGAAGGACAGCGCCGCTACTTTTCTCGAGATCAAAAAGCCCACGCGCCTGATCTAAAATGTTCCGTTGCGCCAAAGCTATAGCAAAGCTATGCCACGTCTCCCCTAAGATTGCCTCCATCAGTCTTCTTTCGGCGGCTCCTCGCGCGCTCTCCGCCGGCAAAGGAGATGGAGAAACTGCGCGCGCCCAGCTGGCGTGGATAATCCGAGCGAAAACCGTTCGCTCGTGGGCTCATGTGTCGAGCTGCAGGCAAGCGGGACCGCTGCGTGCGCTTCTCTCTCTCGGTGGTTGGGAATACCCGATTCGCCATGGTTGCTCGCGTACCCTGCGTGTAGCCGATCAAGCTGGTTTCGCTCGCGTGTGCGGAATGTGCTGGACTCCGTTTTGATATTGATTTCCATTTCTGAGAGAGTAAGTGTAGTCATTCCTGACGCTGTTCAGTCGTGTTTCTTTCGATGTTTTTTTTTTCCTTTTTTTGCCAACAAGCGTAGGTCCCCCCTCCGTTAACAGTCCGTCGAACATGGCTGATTTGATTATTCTTATCGCTATTTGTCTATTCTAAACGTAGGAAATTTGGTTATCTGTTGTCCAAAAGCTGGTTATCCCAAATTCCAAGTTACACTGCTCTAGCTAGAATAAAGGAACATGGAAATTTCGAGGAGTACTAAACTTCCTTGTTGTTGTTGTTGTTGTTGTTGTTGTTGTTGTTGTTGTTGTTGTTGTTGTTGTTGTTGTTGTTGTTGTCGTCGTCGTCGTCGTCGTCGTCGTCGTCGTCGTCGTTGTTGTTGTTGTTGTTGTTGTTGTTGTTGTTGTCGTCGTCGTCGTCGTCGTCGTCGTTGTTGTTGTTGTTGTTGTTGTTGTTGTTGTTGTTGTTGTTGTTGTTGTTGTTGTTGTTGTCCATGTCATAACATGACTTTTTTAGCTTTTTCTTTGTATTAATGAATGAGACCTACTGGGACCGCATACACATCTATACCGATGGTTCCGTCTCATCTACCAGTTCTTCAGGTGCCGTTGTCATTCCGGCTACGCAAACCAAACTCAAGTTCAAACTGTCACACGTGACAACATCAACAGCGGCAGAGCTTGCTGCCCTGCGTGCTGCTGTACGATACCTTCTGCAAGAGACACCTCAGAAATGGGTCATATTTTGTGATTCTAAGGCAGCACTTCAGAGTCTGCATTTTGCCATTTATCACAGGACTCATGAGCAGTTGGCATATGAGATAAGAGAAGACCACCATCAAGCTATCGCTAAATGGCATGAAATTATATTTCAGTGGCTACCGGGACATACCAGCATTGCTGGTAATGACCTCGCCGACGAAGCCACCCGGTCTGCTCATCTGGAAGGCCGACCAGTCCCAATCCCCTTATCCAGGACCGACGCTGCAGGAAAACTTCATATCGTGGCTAAAGCTATGACATACAAATATTGGTCTTCTCTTAACCTCCCGAAGTGTCATCTCCACAAAATTGACCCATCCTTGAAGCTACAAGTACCATCAAACATTTCCCGCTCTCAGGCGACAGTCTTGTGCCGCCTCTGGCTCGGGGTGGCATTTACAAAGGCCTACTCATTCCGCATTGGAATTGGGGATACGCCCATGTGCGACTCTTGTGGAACTACAGAAACAATTGAACATGTCTTATGTCTCTGTTCCCAGTTCGACGTCGAGCGTGAAGCTCTCCGGACAGCATTGAACCGGCTGGACTCTCGACCATTTTCTGAAATGAATATCCTTGGACCATGGCCGTATGCGTCGATGGCACAGAAAGCCACGAAAGTCTTGTTGCACTACCTCAAGTCGACAGGTCTTGGCGACCGTCTGTAGACTTCGTGCGAAGTTCCTTTGTGCGCGAAACTGTGCTCTCTCTATTTCTTTCTCTCTCTTTTCATCCCTATACCCCCTTTCCCCAGTGCAGGGTAGCAAACCGGACGTGCGTCGGGTTAACCACCCTGCCTTTCCTCTCTTCTATTTCTCTCTCTCTCTCTCTCTCTTTGTATTAAGTCAGAGAGAGCGACATTTATTATGATTGTACAGCAGGGAGGGCGGCCTGAACCAAAGTTCTAACGTACTACTCAGCACTGGGGGAAGGGAATGGGAATGAAAAGAAAAAGGGAGAAATGTGGTTTACGATGGGGACGAAAATGGTAGTGAGTGAGCGTGAACAGCAAAGAATCTTCAAGGTATCATATGCAGACCACTCTCGTGCCAGATGTTTATGCAAGCCTTTAGAACATCACGCCGGCGACACGGGTCCGGCCGCGATATGCTATGCAAAGACAGTCATTGACGCAACATTAGTCCAAGTTGATTTAGTAAGTGAAAAAAAAATTGTTAACGTATGCCTGTTTAGGGCAGCGCTTGTGTTCGTTTGTTTGTTTGTTTGTTTGTTTGTTTGTTTGTTTGTTTGTTTGTTTGTTTGTTTGTTTGTTTGTTTGTTTGTTTGTTTGTTTGTTTGTCACTGGCTCATACCCACTATTGGTGACTGGCCAAGATGCGGATGGAATGAAAATAACTTCTACCCGCCGTGGTTGCTCAGTGGCTATGGTGTTGGGCTGCTGAGCACGAGGTCGCGGGATCGAATCCCGGTCACGGCGGCTCATACCCACTATTGGTGACCGGTCAAGATGCGGATGGAATGAAAATAACTTCTGACCTACTTTTCTTTTCCACCTTCTTCTCATCCTGCCCCTTTTGCCTTCTTTCTTGTTGCACGTGGAAGATCAGGGAAGATTTATTCATTTATTTTTGTTATTATATATTGCACAAAGAAAGTGGGGAGTAATTCAACGCGAGGGCACGCGCTGCGCATTGCGGCTGCAAACTCAACCGATAAGACTCTAGCCTTGTGCGGTCCGTCTTTGAGCAGCGCCCGGTCATCATCATAAGCCTATTCTAAGTCTACTGCAGGACGTCAGTTGCGGAAATTGGAATACGAAACAAATATATGTCGACCAAGAATCGCACAGGCGATGACTTCAGAATTTAACGCACGTTGTGCAAGCAGCTCGGATTTACACTTATGAGTGCGATGCAAGCTCTACTTCAAAAACGATAATAAAACTATGTTACGGTAACATATTCGAATGGGGCTCTAGGCGGAGATGGACTGGATGGTTCAAGTTGTTCCTGCGTTTCTAATAAAAGCTGCTCTCCTTTTCGGCTTCTGACTCGGCCGACCCACTTAGACGATTTCAAAACTCATGGCGACGTGCCATTATTAGCAAGCGCAGATGAGCCAGGAAGCAAAAGGGGTTTGCGCCCGTAGTTATCGCTCGCTACCGCGTCTTTCTTTTTCCTTGCCCCAAGGAATGTCTGCGTAAACTTGGCCCAGTGCTTACACCGCTCGGAGTAAGTTGAATGCCACAGAATGAAGCCGCGTTCTTCAGTCCGGGACAGCACGCTCTGGCGAGCCGCAGTCTGTTTCCTTTTGTTCGAGGAAAGTGGAGTGCAGGTGCGGCGTCGGACGCGGAAAGCTGAATTTATTGGCAGGTTCTCGACTGTCCGAGTTCTTTTACTGGCGAGAGCAGGCAAAAGCTTGAGAGAAAAAAAAAATTGGAGGACGCTTAAGCTTCGCCTTTAAGAGTGGAACGCGATAGCATTCAAAGATCCCTGGCTGCTTATCAGGCTTTTTTCTCGTATATTCAAATTACAATCCGACGCTATCACGTGTGTAGGTTGTGGTTAAGTCGTACCTTACGATTTTTCTGGCACATTTTCGAATAATGCAATTTTTGTTCACTAACGCCTTGCTCCACGCGAAGGGCGCCTGCCTGGTCGGGGTGGTTCGGGATGATGTGGTTCGGCATTATTATTTTCGCCAACGATGCCAGCGCTTACGCCGACGCCGGATTTTGTGCGACACGGCGCCCTTAACGCTACTGCGTTGATAGGTTTGCCACGTCCGCCCATCTGTCCATAAGTTTAAATACGTTTACGTCGCCGTCAGGCAACATCAGTATTCTTTACTCAGTCCCGCCCAGATAGCTCAGTGGTTGTGACGTTCTACTGGCGAGCTAATTTCCCCGATGCTTTCCTTGGCTTCATTGTCTGTTGGCTGTATATGTGATCATTAACAAACATCGAGCCCCCCGATTTCCCCTTCTTCTCTCGTTCATTCACAGCGAGGGTCTCGAATCTGGCAACCTCGACGTCATTAGGTCGCATTCGAGGGCCTTTTAGCCACGAGCCTGCCCTCCTAAGTTCACCTGTTACGTGACGCCATCGGCAATCCTGTGGCATGTGGCGTGTGTCGCGTCCAAGCCTTGAGGTGTCGCCACCATCGAAACGACGACAGCGCACCACCGGCGGCGAGAATCGAAGCGCAGCTAAGCCTTTATATTGTAAACTTTATTTGTAACGCTTCAAACTAATGCGTACAGGGAAACATTTCTCTTTTAAATGCTAAACTGTTCGAAGCAAATGCAGCTTAAACGCTGAAAAGTTTTATATCGTGACAACTTCTGGAATGGGTAACGGCAAGAGAGAGATTAGGACGTCTGGACCAGAAGACGATCAGTACGTCGCGACGGAATTCGCCCTTGTGAAAGCTACGTGTTTATATTGACCCGGAGTCCCCCGCTATGGTGTGCCTCATTAATCATATCGTGGTTTTAGCACGTTTAAAACACTAAAATTTAATTTACTATATTTATGATAATTCTACTTAACAACCACCTTTTGGTCAGCGTCCTTTTCTTCGGACATGAAGTTGTTTTTCACTGTGATAGTAAATCCTGTGGCAGTAACTGAGTTTAGAGCCAGAAAGAAATTGCTGAAAGCTACGCAATTTTTGGTTTATTCACCGCTGTTCGGAAACTGTGGGGGTAAATGCAGTACTGACAACTGTTCAACAGCCATTGTCAGTGCAATTTGACATATCTTGAGAACGCAATTTTTTTTTTTCGAGACATGGGCTAACCGCCGACTTCCTGGTAGATGTATATGACTTCAAAATTTTGGCTTCAATGCCGAAATTGAGACGTGTTCCCTAGATCAAGAATAGTTACGAAGTTAATAATTAAATCTTTAGTAATCAGCTGGAATCACCCTGCGAGTTATTCTCCAAGTAATGTCAGCCTTTTCTAGTTCGACAGCTGACATAACAGAATTGCGATGCCGTTTACACGCGAGTTCTAATAAGTCTGTTTCCTCGAATACAATTATTTCCGAATTTTCAACATACATTTTTTTCTGCACTAAAAAATGCTGGTACCTAAAAATGTACTGCTGATAAGGATTAACTGTAACGTCAGTGGATTTCGTCGCAGATCTTAATAACCTTTTTTTTTCCGGTCTGGTGTTGAGCGCCATATTTCTGTTAAATTGATAAGAGTTTAATATCTTCGGCTTTCGTACTGCAATTGAGACATGTACCATAAAAGAAACATAGCTAAGAGGTTAATAGGTGGAATTTTGTTCATTAACTGGCATCACACTGCGATTCATCGCGCAAGTTATGTATGGGAAAGAATATGGGTTGTAGTGAGTCTGTGTGCACTTACACAGGTACTTCCGCATTTCCGAATGTAGTTATTTTGTCCGCACTATGGAGCATTGGGACGCACTGCCGGTTCGTGTTTGATCTCTGTCGCCCGCGGAATTCCTTCCAAATATTGAGAACCACTGATCTTGCATTGGATCTTGTACTCCCTACTGCTGCGATAGCCGTTTGGAGCAGTAGTATCTTGAGAACAAAACAAAAAAAAGAAAAGATTTAGTACGCGGAACCACGTGGTACATAAAGAACGAATATAGAAAGAGCAGACAGACTAAGGACAAGGTTGCGGTGGTCCTAATGGTTGGCTGCAGGAAGGCCATGACGCCCTTACGAGCGCGTCATGGGTTGACGTGTTCATAGCTTCAAATGTCATCAACATGTTCGAGGAAATTTGTCCGACATGCATACGAGGGTGATACAGAAAAGCAACTGAAGGCGCTTCCTTTTGTAGCCAGAAGGCTAGTTTTCGTTTTGTTTCTTCGTCTTTATCCGTCTAGCGGTTCCTGCGAAGTCAAAGGCACGACAGGCATAAACGCCGTGTAACAATGGAGCACACCGGGGACGTCTCATAGGCCTCTCCGCTTCGCCGGCAATTTTCCTGTCTGAGCTGAGTGCTTTGTTGCGGTGAAGTGTTGGGGGTCGTCACGACGGCGTTAATGAGAGCGGCGTCGGCATGAAACGCGATGAACGAGGGTCACGCCTTCGGTTCGCCGGGGCTCTGGTTGTGACGTGGAAGCAAGGCGAGGCTGTGTTGCAGGAAAAGCATTGGGCCTATGGGTGTCGTAAAGATCTTGCTAATGAGGACGCTTTAGCGCAGGAGCTCATATATCTAAATACGTGGGGACGGAGAAATCGTTTTCCTTGGCATTCCCCGCACCGAACTTGATGAGATGATGTTGCAGATGAAAGAAAAAAAGTTAAAATATGGTGACTGTAGGACGCGGATTTTGTATTTAGGCTATCATTTTTCTTTTTTTTTTTTTTTACATTTGTTGGCTGTACGTACGATCTTTGTCTTTCCCACTTACCTACCTTCGATTGGTTGATTCGTGTGGTTTAACATCGCAAAGAAACGCCGCTATGAGAGACGCAGCTTTCGTATGCTCCGGTTTAATTCTGACTGCCTGAATTTAGATACATATACACAGACCTACACATATCATCATCATATCATCATCATCATCATCATCATCATCAGCCTGTATTTTATGTCCACTGCAGGACGAAGGCCTCTTCCTGCAATATCCAACTACCCCTGTCTTGCGCTAGCTGATTCCAACTTGCGCCTGCAAATTTCCTAACTTCATCACCCCACCTAGTTTTCTGTCGTCCTTGACTGCGCTTCCCTTCTTTTGGTATCCATTCTGTAACTCTAATGCTGCACCAGTGATCACTGCGTTTCTAATAAACTACAGGCACAGTGGCGAAGCGCTTCGGCAAGCGAAAGGCGGCACATCCGTTTCTCCGTATCGTTTCTCCGCGAGAGAGCCACCGTGCACTCGCGAAAAGGACTCTCGCACTTCCTCGTGTGACCACGAAGCCACGGCCCCAGAAAGCTTCGAGCCCGTGGCACCTATCGATCAAGTGGTCTGCACGCCAGGAACAACTTCTGCGACGTCCATTGCGGACTCTCTCTCCTCCCGCTTTTGTTGAGCCCTAACCGCTGCCTACAACCACCCCCTCCGAAAAACTCTTGAGCAAGATTAGGCGCATCACCTTGTCGGGATTCCTTGAGGTCAGGCCTCGAGCACCGAAACAGGCGAGTGGACACGACACGTACGAGTCCATTTCTTCCTCCTCCCCGTGACGACCGGCTCTTAACACCTCGGCCCGCGCCGCCGGTCATCCTTTCGAGAAAGAAGCACCCGCAATTACGAGCACGCTTACGCATGCCTTCTCTTCTCGAATGCCAGATGACTCGTTCACCCCGCTCTCCGCCGTCTTTTTTGCAGATCCCGCTGCGCATCTCGAAACACCTTCCGTTGGCAATCTCGTCCGGCGTGTTTTTTAGTGTTTGCCGCGCGCTCTTGGAACGTACTCGAACTTCTGCTACCGCTGCTTCCGGTTGCATTGAACCACGTGTGCGTATACGCCGGCGTGCCGCTTGTAAGCGTGACGCGCCCGTTGTGTGAAAGGGCCGCCGCCGACGACGCCGAACCGAGTGACGGGACCGTTATGTCAATGTCCGAAGTGACTGCATGCCGATAAGAGCCCATTGTGGAACGCTCCTTTAGGACATGCAAGGGTCAATAACTGGAGGAGAACGCCACGGGGTACGAACCGTTTATGGGGGTGGCAATGCAGGCACGCCCGATCTGACGGTGCAATTCGGGGCTCTACTGAGATGCACATTTAGTAATAGCGTTGAAGGTCGGGGCCTTTGAGCTTCCCGGGTAATGCAAGCCTTTAATCTGCCCTGTAGACTAACTGCGCCCAATCTTTGCGCTCGCGTACTTTGCTCGTGTTTGCCTGCGGTGCTCGCGCGCATGTGTGCTTTTCGTATGTGATTGTCTTTGTCTGATGTAGTATGTCAGGCACAGTACTACACTAACCTGACTGTCATTGACGATGATGAGAACGATGGTGATGATTATGATGATGGAGCTTTGCTGTTGTGAGTGGGTTATCCGTCTCATCAAAAAACCTTTCACGGGTCCCTCGCTGTGACCTTGCACTGCCATTAAGCATTGCGCTGCTCCAATTTGTGAACCGTTATGCAATCACGTCGTACAGGTGTGTGGTGGGTCGACACTACATTGCCCTCTCTGAAAGTCTGAAAGCACACAAGGAAAGGTTTGTTGTCTAATTTGACTCATCGATTTCTGAAGCGATGGAATTAAATGTTCATAGTGATATCCTCGCATTTCATCGTTTGCAGAATTTTAACATTTCATGCTTGAATGTGGGTCAGTGGGACTCTGTTTGCATTATTCGAAATTGTATGAAACCTGTTATACTTGAAGACCAGGGATCGTACTGCGACTACTGGCCCTGTCAAGAAGCCCTAACCTTGTTTCGTCTCAGCTTTTTGGTTTAAGTGTATTGCCCGAAACAAGTACGATATTAAGAGGTATTAAATGTTGAAGCTTATAATAAACAACCTGCCGTATAACCGGGCCAGAATAATGTCATGTGAGAAACGCTGAGTGCCACCTTCGGAGTTGTCATGTCGACCGAACTGGCGCAACTTTCCACTTAAGCTTACTCAAGTCGCAGCACTTGTTGATCCAAGATGCATCTTTGGAAAGTTTAAAAAGTCTGAGTCAGTAGCTTGGTTTGACGCCTCGAAATAAAATTCAGGTACCACAACTGTGTAAGGCATAGTAGCTGACTCACGTTCCTGCTATATTATGAAAAAAAATTAAACATTACCTAGATATTGAAGCCTCTTAGTGAAGAACGAACCCGAGAGTGCCGCAAACACGTGTTAACTTCGATAGGCTGGAAATAAGAACGCTCGTAATATAGATCCTTTTTCTTGAGAATAGTAGAGGATTCGGACTTACTTACCTGTTACATCCAGCTACATGCAATGTTTGTCTACTGTCTATAATCAACTCACGCAACTATAGGTATATAATATTCTAGCTGATATTATTCAGAGGAATTCTTGGAGATGGGCCTGTCGTACAACACCTGCAACGGACGACCACCGGTGTTTCACAAAGCTACAGAACTGGCGCCAAGGGCACGGGAAGTGCTGTCGGCAGCACAATAGAGTTATGGGTAGTAATAATATTATTACATTTGTAGCAACATTGTGTGTTCGGATGAGTGTGAACAGATGGAGTTGGAGGTCTCCGGCAGAGGCCTTGGACCTGCAGTATACTTAAATGGGATGATAAGGATGATCATGATGATGGATGGCAATATAAGTAACCTGGCGCTTTTGCTGCTGAAACAGAGTGTCGCTTCCTTTTTTTTTCGTCTTTTCTTTTTCTCAGCTTCGCGTAAGCGTAAGCAGCCTAACTGTCACACTGCTTAGGACGTTGTTGAAGTCAATGTCAACTGTATGTGACCGTACTTCGAAGACCCCAACAGTGTTGGGGTCTTTGCAGTGGGTCTTCGTAATCCAGAGCAATGCCACTCAAGCGCTCGGCAGGAGCACACTCGCGCATTGTGCTCGAGATAATAAGCTCTTAATGACACCCATTCACCCTTTCAGAGTTGCACTGGCGCTCGCGACCGGCATTGTCTCTCTCTCTTTAGCGCTGTCAATCCGCGTGGCCCACTTACAGTGTGTATTATCTCGTTAATCTGTCGCGAAACACGCCGCAACAAGTTGGGCCAAAGCTTGAGGCACCCGTCAGTAATCGCGCTCTCCTCTCCGGCCCAGAAGCGTGCCGTCAACTAACTGCCGACGGCGCCAGAGGGCGGCAGCCACAGCTAAACCTCTTGCGTCCCCCTGCAGCCGCAAAACTACGCGCGTAGATCACGTAGACCGGCACCTCTGGCCGAAACGTGCGGCGCCGTTATTCCGCTGAAGAACAAGGCCGGCCAGCCTGCACGCTGACCAAACGTGCTCTAGCATGCAGCTCTGAACCACGCCGACATCATCGTGCCGTTATACGAGCGAGAATCCCCGACGCGCCAGACCGGCGGCCGGTCAACCGACCTTGCCTTTTTCTGCGAGCCTTCCGCGGTGGACGTGTCCGTGTCGCTAACGACGTCTCCGCCTGGACACGTGCTGTACGCGGCGCTATTCAAAGGCGGCCGGCCCGTATATTGTACGACCAGATGTCACGGCCGCGACGCGCCGTGCCTTTAGCCGTGCCCGGCTCTCTATAAGAACGCCTCCTGACCCCACCCCTTCCCTTTGACTCCTGTTGAAGCCAACCCCTGACGCGTGCGCCGTCTACTACGAGCCGTCACTTCTTGTCGGAAGACCCAGCCCTTGAGCGGTGCCAGACGACGACGAGCAATGTTACGTCACGTGTTTCCTTTGCTAGCGGGGAGCGACCAGCTCAGCTTTTACGAGCAAATTTGGTACCGGTACCGTTATCACAAAGAACATGGAGCCAAAGCAATTGCCGGAAATTGCGACGACCACGGTTGCTGTGCCAATCTTGTTCGTACAGTGATCACTCTTGAAGCGCGCCGCGTTGTCATGCGGATGTTTTAGTGTGCAATGCCCAAGTGACGCGTTATCCTTGCCACTATGCTCTTCTCTCGCCAGACAATTGAGTCCGCAAGCGAAAATCTTCGTTCACATATCATGCTGTATTCCTTATTTTCTTCTTTTCTCGGTGCAATGAATTAGGAGACGTTTTTGGAGGCGGTCAAGTTGTTTCAATCATTAAAACGGGAATTCCATTGGCATTCTCTCAATGGCAACTCTTTCCGCACACTTCAGTCGAGGCCAGGTTGCCTGTACTGGAGCACGTTAGAAAAGAGAAGCGGGAAACCGAAATGGTTTAACTATTATCACCTGTCCAGCTGTAGCATTTATCCGATGGTAATCATCGGCCTTTCCGCTCTTTGTAGTGCGATTAGCATTCTTTGGGAACTTCACCTCGTTTCCAGTCTGTCAGTACGTCTGTCTGTCTATCGGCGTCTGGCCTCTTTCGCGCCAACATGGGTCACTGGCCTAATCCGTGGTCTAATGGGTAGATGCGTCGGGCTGCGGTACATAGGGAGCCGGGTTCGAAGCAAACCTGTCGGATCAACTTTGAGTCACTATTCATGTACCGCTCTTCATTGAGCACGTTTCACGCCAACTTGAATCAATGGGTATGTGTCACTTTTCATATAATCATCATAACATATAAAACATATCATCGCCCATGACATAACCATCATAAGATAGGTTGTTAATCGCATTAACGTGGCCAATCATCCAGAAGGGATGAACACACCGCCAATATTTGTTTTTTTTTTTCTTGTCACGCTGTCTTTCAGGGACTCAACCCTCCAGTGGAGCTTGCATGACAATACAATGCATGAGATTTGTCGTTAAGTGAAGTATTGAACAAGCTAAATAGGAGCGATTCCTCGGGAAATGTTCCGCCCCTTCTGAAACATTTTCTGGCAAAACTTGCCGCTCGTTAGAGCATGTTAGGTGAGTGATATCCTTTCGACAATCAGGCAAGCTCAAGGTTTACTTCCGCATCAAGCAAGAGGTCCCAAACCGGAGGTCCCAAGGCGAAAAGGTGTCACTGATATCTATCGATTGGAGTCAGCGAATCGGATCCATCTGGTCACCCTGCTTTCTTTTCACCGGCGACCAAAGTAGTCGCGCGCCACGCAACGGAACGAAGTCGGTTTCTATTTCGTCTTCCTTCCGTTTCCTTCTCGCCTCTTTCTCTTGTCCTTCTCGACAGGTGTGTGTGTGTGTGTGTGTGTGTGTGTGTGTGTGTGTGTGTGTGTGTGTGTGTGTGTGTGTGTGTGTGTGTGTGTGTGTGTGTGTGTGTGTGTGTGTGTGTGTGTGTGTGTGTGTGTGTGTGTGTGTGTGTGTGTGTGTGTGTGTGTGTGTGTGTGTGTGTTACCTTCCACTATGCTCTTCTCTCGCCAGACAATTGAGTCGCAAGCGAAAATCTTCGTTCACATATCATGCTGTATTCCTTATTTTCTTCTTTTCTCGGTGTGTGTAGTAGTGTGTGTGTGTGTGTTGTTGGGCGTGGGGTAAGTCGACGTCGTATGTGGCGAGGATGGGACGAGCGATGACCCGGCTCACAGCAGCAACAGAGTGGGCGAGTGAAATAGAGAGGGAGTCTCTCTTCTTCTCAAAAGTCGAGCCACCCAGCCAGCCGTTTGTGCAAAGAAGAAACCGCTCCGCTCCCGTCACCGACCGGCGGCGGCGGCAGCAGCACTGCAGGAGGTTTTCGGAACAACTGAGCTGGCACGGCGGAACTTGGCCCACACACACCTTTCCACTCATCCTCTTCTTCTTCCGGTTCCCTCCTCCCTCGGAGCCAGCCCACACGAGTAAAGCGAAACGCCAAACTAGCGGAGAGGACGTCACGTGGTTCGTATGTGTGTGTGTGTGTCTCTTTCTCTCTCTCTCTCCCTTCCCACTTACGACGTAACACACGCCGCCCGCCGGTGCGGCCTGGCGCAACACCCTCCTCTCACAACTGAATCAAGTTCAGGGTTGCCGCGGCAGCGAGGGATGCTCCCAGACGCGATCTCTACCAGCTACCGCTACCAGGAGCGTCCAGTCCGTCGGCAACAGTCGCCGCGGCGTGTCGTGTAGTAGTGGGTCGGTGCCTCCTGCTCGGGCCAAGATTTTTTTGGGTGCTCGGTTCGTCGGTGTGCGTCATCGAGCAACTTCGGCGGCGTCCCGTTGGCTCTCTTCCTGGTGTCCCACCGCGGCGTGACCGTTGAGGCCGCGTTCCGTACGTCCGTCCTGCCTGGCCGTCCGTCCGTTCGTTCGTGCCAGCGGAGCGAGCTGTTTGTTCTTGACCGGCGCGCGCGGCGCCGTCGGCCCCAGCGGGACATCGTGTCGCTTGTCTTGTCGTCAACTCGTCGCCCCTCGGCCGGAAGAAGAAGGACTGCCCTCGTTCGATCCTGATTGGGACGAGGCGGAAAAGCTAGACGGAGATATATTGAGCGGCCGTGTTGTCGGTGCTGTCTTCGAGTCTTGCGGTGACCTCCGTTGATAAGGCTCGGCCGTATCGTGTCTGCGTCGGCCTGGAATGAGCCGAAGGTGATAAGGGGAAGAAGACAGTGATTAAGGAAGAAGACGGACGGGTTTCCTTTTATCTCTCTGGAAGACCTCTTCGTCTCTTTTGAGTGCCGGTGTACGAGGAAGCCGGCAGTTTCTGCAACAAGAAGCAAGGCCAACGCGCTGCAGTTTTGCTTCTCGCCCGAAAATGTGTGCCACCAGTGCAAAGTTCGCAGGAGAGGACGCGGCCGCCCGGTTACGGCTGTTCGGCGTCGGACTCGTCGCAATCGCCTTTCTTTTCTGCTCTGCGGTGGCTGCGCCCGATCACGAAAGTGAGTACGTCGCGCGCTTGCGCCGCATAGTTCTCGTTTTATGAGCACCAAGCCTTTAATGCGTCTGTGTGGGCGCGGTGCTTTGTGGTATAGAGTGCGGGTGGGTGCTATCTCAGCGCAAAAGTCGCGATGTTCATTTCTCTACGAAGGTGCAGCCTTGTTTATGCAATCGTGGCCGAACTGAACAGAACTCAGATTGGTTACGTTGAGTACACGAAGAGAAAGATGTCAACGAAAACGGAAGATGCCGTATACAGGGTTCGTGAAACTGTCGTGAATGAAATCTGCGAGGAAAAAGTGTTATAGAGGCGCTTTTGAAGCCTGAATGCTTAGGCCCTTCTCTGGTATGGCGTGGAGTTTAGCCTAGGAAATAGTTCCAGACTTTGACCAGCGCGACGAAAGCGAGACGAAAGACGAGGAACACGAAGAAACGAGCGCTGTTTCTTCGTGTTCCTCGTCTTTCGCCTCGTTTTCTTCGCGCCGGTCAAAGTTTGCTCCAAGTTCATGAACCAACTAACTCGCACCAGAGTCCTGCTAAGGAAATAATGAATGTAATTGAATTGAATTCATTGGCAGCAGCTGGCGTGTACGCCCTCACTACAATAGTTAAGCTGGCCCCGGTGCTCAACAGAGAAAGAGGTGTTTATTTAAGACAGAGAGGTAGACGTGAGGCTGTCTCCTTTGGCCTGCTACTGTACGCCTAGATAAATTGAAGAGGAGAGAATGTGCGTTACGAGTGGCGACGATGTGGACAGAAAGGCGTCAACAACAGATTGACTTTCACAGCCGTGAAACCCGTGCTGTGCAGGAGTGCGCGTAGTGAACGAACAGCTCTACAACTGAATTTGCGGTCTGGCCAAGATTTTCAGTATATGTAATAGAGGGAGAGAGAGAGAGAGGGAGAATTTTTTTTAGCAAGTGGTAGATTGATGATTTTGGATAGAGAATCAGCCAGCGTCTTCCGTCCATGCGCGTACTCAAGGGGCACGGCGCACCATTCCCGGTACGTCACAACGGTCGCATTTGGCATTGTGCCTTATTCGCGTACGCCCGCACCAAGTGCAACGTGCGACTTTGACCACCCTCAACCCTGTCAGGGGCTCCGGAAGGAATGTGCGATACCGCCTTTTTGCAGAGTGTGAGACACGCATTCGAAAAAAAAAATGACTGAACTAGTTCTGTTGTCTAAGTTATGGTCAGAATGGTATGTCGGCTACAATCCAATGGCTCAGAAGTGTTTGCCAGCGAAGGCTACGTGCCAAAGTTCCGAATGATCTGAATAAGTGTATAGTTGCCAACTCTATAGAAGGCTGCTCATTCCTTGGACACTTTAGAATCAATCAGTTAAGGAAGGAGAAACACAAACGTAGATGATGCTCAGGATGACAGTATATGGTTTCGACTGACTGTCAACGAATCTCGTGACACCAGTCAGGAATCTGGCGCCGACAGCTATAGTGCAAGCGTCTGCAATTTAGGAGTGCATGAACAAACGCATAGGCGACAGTAAATGAGGGGGGGGGGGGGGGGGGGGGATCCTTCAACTTGACCGAGCAAGGCCGGGCTTTAAACGCGACATGTGTAGGAGAGAGAGGGGAGGAGGGATTGACATAAAAGGGAGAAGGAAAGAAAACAACGAAGGATTCGGCCAAGTTGTGCCCTGACCTCGTGATCAGCGGCGCTATACTAAGCGCACACGCGCCATCCACTTCGAAAGTCCGCGATGTGGAACACTACCACGGCTTTTCTCTGTTCCTCCGCAGTGATCTTGATCGCGCTCGTCCTCTTATCTTCTTCATCTTCTCTCCCCCTCTCTCTCCTTTCGCATTTGCGCGTCCCGAATCCCACAACACTGGGCCTTCTTCTACATTGCGCGGTTTTTTTGTTGCCGCGAGCACGGCGAGTGTTTTGGCCGCGTAGACTACGGGTTTAAATATGCCCTCTCCCGACCAACGACGTCGTCGACTCGGCGCGTGGCGAGCAGCAGCTTCTTCGCACAGTGCAACAGCATCTTTTATTTTTACTTTTTCTCGTTTTCTCTCGCTCGCTTCTTGTCCATTGTGCTACTACTGCTTCTACTCACGTCTAATTTGCTTCGCGCCGGCCCATGCTCTTTTCGGAGGAGATGAGGGAGGCCGCCATTAACAGCAGCGTGCTTGACGAGAATTCGGCCACCGCTTTTGAAGGCGGCACTTGTACTATACGTACGAGTGTGCGCGAAGTGTAGAAGTCTGTGGAGCGCGCAATGTAGGTCGCGAGGTTTAGCTGCTCGACAGTTAGTTTCTTTTCTTTATCTTTAAGGAAAAGAAATAAAAAGGGGGGGAGGGGGGGGGGGAGAAATGGCAAAAGGCAGAGTTTAGGAGCAGTCTGCTATATACGGTCGCTGGTTGTCCTTGTGTTTTTTAAGTGTAGCGCGGTGATTTCGTTCCCTGGTTCACTGCACTCCGAGCACGTCTATTGTGTTTGCGCTGTTGTCATCGCGGAGACAAAAGCGAGCTGCTGAACTTGGTCGAAACGGGTGGTTGTTTCGAGAGCCGTTATAGTGGCGGAGAAATTAGTGCCGAATTTCTCTGCAGTAACGTCTGCCGGAGCCTGAATGGCCTCGGCGGAACGGGAACACTAGCCGTTCTTTCTTTCTTTCTTTCTTTCTTTCTTTCTTTCTTTCTTTCTTTCTTTCTTTCTTTCTTTCTTCTTTCTTTCTTTCTTTCTTTCTTTCTTTTTGGTAGAATTGATGAGTTCAGCGGTTCGGAGTTGCGCACGTCCTCCGTCTCAATGGCCGAGATTAGTGTGGCGATTTTCTTCACTCGTTTACTGCCCTTGGAACTTGCGTGTTGTGCCGGCGTTGTTGGGTGGGCAAGAGTCAACTGGGAAACTGGGTCTGAGCAAGATTGCTTAGAGTTCTCGGAGAAACCTTGCTCGTGGTTAATTAAGCTGCAAGTTCTTCCGCGAAAAAGTTAGCTTCGACGAGAACGTTTAGGGAGTTAAACTAACCACGCCCCCCTTTTCCCACCGGAGTTCCGGAAGCTTAATGGTTAAGTCGGTTTATTCATCGTGCAGCGAGACGTAACCTCCTTTGCGTCGTCGCCTTTTAGTTAGTGCAAGTGAACGCCAGAAATGTGTTTAATCAATTTTGTTTGGAGTAGCGTTGGCCATTCAGGAATTCCCGCTTACGTTTTATTGAAAATACGCAGTCAGCGTAATGTAGACCTGGTCAGAGGAGAAGGCGACGAGAGGGTTAAACTCTGCACTAACAATTGTTATTTTCTTCTAAGACTGTTTACTCAGGTTAACTTAGTTAGACGAGTACAGATTTAGCCTCTGTTCTCGTCCCTTTTAAAGCTGCTTTCGCATTTTGAATAGCGTGGTTTCCCACAGACCTATCAACCAAACCGCTTAAGTTCAGCAGGTTCTGTTTTGCTATAGGTTGATATTTCCTACTATTCTCGTTCTGCGCCCACAGAAAAGGTTTGGTAATATCATCTCGCTGTTTCTGAATATTCCCCTAAGAGTCTGTAAAGCGATTTAAAAGCTTCGATCGTGCCATTTCCGCTTAGAAATTAAGAATTGGTCGCTCGCGCAATGTATGATATCGAGTAGACGAATTGTCTTCGTATCACTGGTGGTTTTAATTTGTATTATTAGTGTTAACGACTGCACATTTTCTTTAATGTCCGCCCTAGCGTATCGGCGAAACAAAGCGCCAAGAGTATGTGGCGGAACATGTGTTTGGAGCATACGTGCACTGTACTTCAGCGGCTATCCACCGCCTCGTTGAGAAAAAGAAAAAAAAAACGCAGCCGGACGGAAAGAACGGGAACACTTTGCCCGTTTCCTCGCATACAAGCTGAGCAACGCAGGCCGTGATACTGCCCTACATTCGAAAGGATCAAACGCTCCGGCCTCTAGAATTTCTGTTCCAGTGAGGCGTGCGGCTTAACCTCGCGAGGTAAACGCCGCCTGCTTCGGTAATCACGGTGTGGACGAACAGACCAACAACGCGTGCCATACTTTCTTAACCTTATTTGCCGGCATTGTTCCGAAAATGAAACAAACAAGCAAGAAAGTAAACAAGAAGGAACCAAGGGTGGCTGCGAACGAGACTACATAACTCTTGAGTGTAACAATTTTTTTTAATTTTTTTGTAGCTTCTGGGAAGGATTAGCGGTATGACTGTCCTACTTCTGGAAAGGGCAAACTCGGCCTTGTCCGCGACAGTTGTCTCGTGTCGACACATATTGGATCACAGGCGTTGGCACGCGCCTTACACAACGTCGTATTATAGCAGCCTTGTAGATCAGCCCTGTTTTCACAGCTAACGGGAACAGATTAAGCAGACTCGCAAGCGAGCATCCGTTCACCTACACATACAGGTTATCGGAACCCACCAGCAATTGTCGCCTCACACGTCTACACCGTCGATGGAGCTGTGCAGCTATCGGTGGGGTTCATTCAGATCAAATATGGCCATTTATTGAATGATAAGGAGATACTCCTGTCCACCACGTTGTCGTAGACGAAGTTCCGAGAGTCTTCTACAATTGGCATTTTTATTATTACTATTGTCAACCGTTACACAGGAATGACAAGCTGACGGGCAAAATTGAAGTAGAACAACTCTGACGCGTATCCGCTTATCACCTGAGCCTGTTTTTCTTGTTTAACGGATGACTAAAGATAAGCGTTGGAGTTGTATTTAAGAGTATCATCATGAAGTATTACAGCATTCAAAATTACCTTCACACCATATGCTACCTCAGGATAGGCTTACGAAAAACTTAAACGTGCGCCTAAAGTGTGAAAGAATGTCTTCGTATCCACGTTTTCTCAGTGTTCCTCATTTGACTTGGAATTTTAACTGTCTCACATTTTACGGCATCCTGTAAACACTTGTTGCAAAGTACAACAGCAATTTGCGCACATGAATGGATACAACTGCGTCAGTTTCTTCTATATAGTGTACCGTCTTGTTGAATGCTGCGTGAGCGGAGAGCTGTTTTCTAACACACCGGTGTGTTTTTTTTAGGGAAACCTACTCATGACGTCACAATCCGGCTTTCCTTTGCCTAAACGTCGCGTTTCTATTTAGAAGTTCTGAACCGGTATGTCGCGTAACAGCGGTAAACGGTAGAAGTTTACTTGAATGGCTGATGTGTGATCAAGGAACAACCTGGAGCTAAACGCGCAGTGAACGCAAAAGTAAGCCTCTATATGAATGAATCCCATCAGCGTCACACGCACACTGCCAAATCTGGAAAGGATAATCTGCTTCCAGTGTTTTTTCTTGTATTTCTGTTTTATTCTGGTGGGATATTATTATATATTTTATTATATTATCGGTACAGCATGCTTTCAGCACTAGAAACAATGTCAATGCAACGTAATTTTTATAGTTCTGAGAGCATGAGCGAGAAATTGGAAGAATAAGTTGAGGCTCAGGCTTAATCGCTCATCAATAGTTTGTCAGGTCATGCACCCACTCGAGCTCACACTCATGTCCACTCACACCAGCACCCACTCATGCACATTAAACTGGCATCCAGTCACACTCACCGGCACTCATTCGCATTCAAACTCACGTCAGGTCACACTCACAGGTACTGAGTGTTCACGCTCATGATAACGTGCACTCACACGCCTCGTCACACTCACGCATACATACATACATACATACATACATACATACATACATACATACATACATACATACATACATACATACATACATACATACATACATACATACATACACACACACACACATACACACACACACATACATACATACATACATACATACATACACATACATACATACACACACACACACATACATACATACATACATACATACATACATACATACATACATACATACATACATACATACATACATACATACATACATACATACATACATACATACACACACACACACACACACGCACGCACGCACGCACGCATACACACACAGACACACACACACACACACACACACACACACATACATACATACATACATACATACATACATGCATGCATACATACATACATACATACATACATACATACATACATACATACATACATACATACATACATACATACATACATACATACATACATACATACATACATACATACATACATACATAAAACATTGCGTTGCAAGTGAATATGGTTTCAAGGGCGTCATATTCACGTGGTAACGCAACTGAGGAGAGGTGCCGCTGTTCCACAGTGCAGAAAGCTTATTTTTTCGGACACGGACAAACAAAAATACGGAAGAAAACAATAAATCGAATCAAGCTCAGCTATAGGTTACGGGGCAAGCGGGCCGGCCGGCTAGACGGATGATCACGAGCAAGCGTGAAGACCGCGACGCATCGACCACGGTGACCCGATTCCGAGAACCCAACACCCTCCCCCTGGTAGTAAACCTAGCGCGCGCGCCACGGTTCTCCGTGCCCCACGATCTGGCGAAAACTGGTTCCTCCGCGATTGCTGTGGGGTGTTGCGCGCTAACCTCACACAGCGTCGGCACCACGAATCTTTCTTTTTTTATTTATTCTCACGATCATGTTCTTTACTTTGTGCTCCCTCCGCCATGTACACCGTCTCAGTGAGCGCGCCCAAATCGAAATCACCGGTTCCGGTGCCAAAAGCACCTTCCGTGAGCTGGAACAGTCCTTCAGTAGTGAAGGGAAAGCTTCGCGAAAACAGAAAAAAAGAAGAAAGAAAAAGAATCATCATGGCGCCATGAGGCTTTGTGTAGGGCAGTTGGTCCCTGGGGAGTGAACTTGGTTCGTGTGTGTGTATGCCCTGTGCGGCTTTACGTGCAAAGAACGTATAATAGTATGTCGTTGAGCCTTCACCATACGTATAGATCCCGCCCACTGCTATAAAAAGAAATCACCATTGGGCAAGCTGACAGTGGAATATGTGAGTCACGACTGTTCCAGAGCAGAGGCGCCACCACGAAGGAGAGTAGAATGGGAAGAGAGTCTTGTTTTCCTTAATATATTTTAGGGATTGCGTTCAATGAATCTTTGCTTAACAGGGCTGAATTTCGTGACGACGAGGTAACGTAAGGACCGCTGAACCCTAACATGCCAGCTCAGGTTTGACATCGGTCCATAGTTCGTGGCTACAAACTGACCGAACCGAGACTGATCTCTTTCTAGCGAGTCTCTCCTGAAAAATATCTTGCTAAAGAATAAGTATCGACAACAACAACAAAAAAAAAAGCGAAACCCGTTTCATTAGGCAGCGCGCTGCCTAATTAGTCCCGATTTAGCTGCTCTGCATCCGAGGGAAATGCAGTCAAAAGCAGCCAAACGTAATTCTACATGACTTAGCCATGAGGGACGGCGTCATGAAGGACGCAGAGTTTGACACCATATATGGTCCACTTGACAAGCACCTGTATCTCTGAGTACGCGAGCGGTTTCTGCAACTCATCTGAATGGCCCCCGGGCACGGAAACCTCGACCTCCCGGACAACAGCATAACGTCATGGCCCCTGACGACGGCAGCGACTGAACCTGCACGATGCTTTTAGGCAGGCATGGCACACATTTGCTATAGGAATGCACCGGATTGAACGGCGAAGCAAACAGTATCGGAATTACTACCGGATTGACAGCGTCGTGCAAAAGCACGGCTATGTAGATGAGAGAGGACAGCGACGTTCTAAAAAAAAAAAAAAGAAGAAGAAGAAAGGGCTCCTTTGTTTCGTTATGCGGGAATGTCGCTCCGGTATGCGCTATACGGCCGGAAGGTGGGCACGGTGAGGCACGTGACCTCGAGAATATCGAAAGTAAAATGAAAGAAAGGTGCTCGGAAAGGTGAAGGCAGAGATTTACAACGGCCGAGGAATAGAGCGCGCAAAAGCAGTTAGTGTGGCCTTGAACCGCCCTTAAGACTTCAAGAAGAACCGAACAGCAAGAACACTACATACCACCCCCTCCGGTCTTCGCCGCCGTTCGAGGCAGCGTCGTACGTCTCGCGTCGTAAATTTTGACCGACCACGCCCATTGCTCGGTGTGTTTGTGTGTTTGTATTGGTCCCCGTGCGTGCGCGTTATACGGCGTGACGGTATCCGATTTCTCCGGTGTGTGCGTGTTTTGCTTTGTTTTCCTGCTTCTTTCGCGTTTTCTGCTCCGTCCACCGAGCCATCAGCGAAGCCGTATAGCCAATGTGTTATGGGGGGCATCTGCTCGCGTACACTGCGTGTCGTTCGAAGCGTCTGCATGACGCGGTGGTCTTGGGCGGCCGTAGTCGTCAAGAAAATGGCCGGTGAAGAAGCGAAGGAGCGCCCTTTCGAGGCGTCGTTTCGAAGAACTGTGCAGCCATGTGTGCGACAAACCATACACACATTGAAAAACAGTTTCTCCCAAGCGAAAGCACAGAAAAAAACTTCTTACTTTGTTTTTCTTTTTTTTCTGTTTTGTTTGATATGTTAAGTACACAGGAATGAAGCACAGATGCGGTGTATACAGGTAAACCGCATTTTGACGGGCCCGAAATTCAAAAATGCATGTGCACTTATATATAGATGTACACCCGTGAGGAAAAGTATACGGACCACAGGGTTGCCGAAAAAAAAAACTGAATTTCTTCGTAATTAACATGCTTAAACTGAAATTTACGAGTACACTTGAAAGTTCGCAATGCCAAGTTTGAACTGCAGTTCGCAATGTCAAGTTGCATTCGCAGGCAGTTGCAAAAATCTATTTTATCGCGCAATCCCTGGTCCGTATACTTTTGCTCACGGGTGTACGTCAAAGTACCCTTGGTGGTCACAACTAGACCGGAGACTTTTTGTTTGTGGAATAATTTGTTGCTGTGCTTCCAGGGTCGCTTGCCTTTGTAACGATGACTTGATTCAGGCTTCTGATTATAGATTTGAGATTGAGCCACGTCTTCTGTCTTCAAACCGGCTTCACAGCTATTGCACATTGAACACCAACCAATGCTATTGCGCGTAACAGGCGTTCTCAATAGATTTCTTTTAATATAGTTCGTGTATATGCTGAGGAATTTATGGTGATTGTAGGACATCAGGCTAACCACTAACTGAGAAGATATGTCAACATCGTTATGCAACGAGGCCATGTGAAGCCGGAGTTCTGAGAAGCGCATGGTTTTTGCGTTGTTTATCTTGTAGGCAGGAAGGGGACGTCGGACATGGAAAGTACAGGGAGAGATAATAGTTCTACAAGCTGGTACGCATTTCGGTGGAACAAAAATACCTAAGTAAAAAAAAAAGGGGGGGGGGGGAGCGAAGAGGGCATAGCACAGACAATTTTCAGGACAAAGAAAGCCACGTGGTATGACTTCAGCTGTAGCGACAAACCGGGTTTCGACGTGGGTCAGAGTACTAATGCGTCCGCTAACGACCACCCGAAAATGGCGTCGAAGGCGTTGGCCACGTTATTCTCTTTTATGACCCCCTTCTGGGTTATTGTGCCGTCTACTAACTCCCTCACGGCGTTGTTCGCCGAGGTGGTGATGAGGTAGCGCAATGTCCTCGCGTCTATTTGTTTTTATGTTTATTTTTTTGCATCAGACTGAAAGCCATCGCCAGGAACTTTCGCTCGGCATTTTTCTTTACCTTCGCACGAATTTTCACTGGGGCACGAAGCCAACGCTACTACGAATTCGAAGCATTCTTCACGCAGTTTCGTTTGCTTGTTTCGTTTCTGTGTACTTTCTGTCGGTAATATTTTTTGCTGAGTTCGCTACAGCAGGATGCACCCGGACACGAAGGCGTGTTGGGGGTGTGTCCTTATGGTCCGAACGCGTCGTTTGAGGGTGTGCGGTCGGGAATGCCTTCGCATATGCGGCGAGATATAGCTATCCGTACCGATGCCCCCCTTGTGGACTACAGGTGCCTGCATACTCCCCCCCCCCTCCCCCCCGCCTTCTTTTCTCGCGCATTTTTGTTGTTTTGACATCTTTAGGCGTTGAACGTGACTGTTGACACCTTGAAACTAGTCTACAGCGCAGTCACGTGCAGACGCATTAACCTGGAAACACCATTGCGGGCCAGACAGTGAAAGTGACCGAGTCCGTATATTATTACTTTCATATTTTAGCTTTGTTTGTTTTCTGAAAGTGAGTATAACCCATGCGGCTTCTATATTATGGCACGTTTTCATTTTCCACGCTGCTTCTTTCTTTCTTTTTTTTTCTTCAGCCGGCGTAGTCTATACATAAATGCCGCGGCAATTTCCTATAGCGCGCGGCGTGCTATGCGCCGGTAAAGCTCTGTGGGAAGTTTCGCTTTAAGAACTGCGATTGGCCGTAATTGAAGTTCAGCTTAACCACTGTTCACTACAGCGTTATAACTCGCGCAGTTGATGATGAGTATGTATAATGTTATAGTATGTATAATAGCCATAGTATTAGTTCAGCCATACTATGGCTGAAGTCAGCTCTCTCAAACGCGAGCATCCCGCTAGCATTAACAAACGCACAGGTGAGCGATGCCTCCCTGGACGCCGGGCGAGAGCTTAAATTTAGCTCAGACTGCGTCACGTGGGGCGCGACAAAAGCGCCATCTGCGCACGCCTCCTATGCAAGATTCGAATAATGACTTCGTTTCTCGACACGATACCATCGCAATGCGCGTGGGGAGTACGATTGAAAAGAGATAAGCGATGACAGCATTACATATCTTTGTTACAAGCGGGTTTAGCAAGCGACCCTCTATGCTGACCGAATTTAAAGACGTTTAACGTCACACTCGATGAATAGGGGCAGCATAGTTTCCCGTGAGTGTTTGACAACCTCGCCCAGCCCGAAAGATACAACTGCAGCATACCAAGCCCAGGAGCCAACATTTCAATTCGTGCCTGATCGCCCAGGGAGGTTCATAGGCCTTCTCCCGGGCCAACGGAACTTGCTTCTTGGGACAAGTTGCGCCATGGCGCATCGTACATTGTACAATGCTCATCATCGGCAGCGCTCGCGGCTTCCCACAAGACGAGGCGACCAACCCTTCTCCTCCCCTCATCCTCTTCCCTTCCGGGGCTTTAAGCTTTTATTTATCCATTGTATGTTGTTCTTTCTTTCGAAATCGTCAACTCGGCGAGGTTAAGCTCCTCGTCTTCGCTGGCGTAGGAAAGCGAAAGTGGTTACCGCCACCGCCAATGCGCACGCCTATACCACCCCGTCGGCGAGCGCAAACAAATTGCTCGAAAAGCGACGTCGTATATTTCACCCGCGGTAGGCCGCCCGGTCGGCCGGCTGCTAAGCTGAGCTCGTCGCACCCGCTCGCAAGACAAAACCGCATTATATCTACCCTCCCTCCTGCCCCGTAGACCCCCCCGTCACAGCTAGGCGGTCTGTTCCCCCCTTTCTGTATCCTTTAACGCTCGCATCTAGGCTATACACACTTCTCTCGGATCAATGACTCGTCGTCTGCTACGGAAACCCACACAGCAGAAGGCACCGGCGAGCGTCGTACGCAGTTTCTTTTCTCTTTTTTTTTTTTTCTTTTTTTTCCTTCTAAGTTGTTTCACCTGGAATCGTGAAAAATGCTTCTATCTCGCTCGTGGCCACACATCGCGTTGCAAGTTTTTCAGGCAATCACGCGAGTCGACAGACTTTAGTGCGTTTGTTTTTGTTTTGTTTTTTCATTTTGCTCGTTTTATTTGCGTGTTTGTTCTGTACTGTTTGATAGACACCACGAACCTATACTAGCTGCCGCCATTTGCTTTGCCGCGTCTTGCGCTGTTTCTTTTGAGCTTTACGTGCTGTACTCGGTGGCTATGCATTTCTTTTTTGTTTTCGTATGTACAGCACTGAGAAGATACCGTAATATTCAGCATGTAACACCGAGGTTTATTTTCCCGGATTTTAGTGCGTCGAATTTGCTTTTCGCGTTACTTGCAGGCGCGGAACAATGTTGATTTGGTATTTTATGACCCAAAGGAAATGCCGAATGTATTTCGGTCGTAGCCTACACCTCTCCCTCTATTAGCAGCGCGCGCGCCTTTGAAGCTGGTGACCTTTTCCTTTTGCTTACTCTGCGTTCTGTGCTATTGTTATCGTCTTGACTGGTCTTTTAATACGTTTAATTTCTTGTTAGTAATCATTTCATTATTCGCAACACCTTGGTGGTCACGTTAGCAGGGTCTAGCACTTGTCGCGTATGATTAGGAACTGGATATTTATGATCATCAGCCACAAATTGAACAGAGTAGCAGGGAGAAAGTGTTTCTAAATTTAGCATTTTTCCACCCAATACCCACCCTATCCAACCATTACTTAGCCTAACATAATACCGCAGTCATTCGCGCACTTTCAGTGACCATTGAAATCAAAGATTATTGAAATCCGTGAGCCCCAACATCGCCCTTCCGCAATCTCGCACAAAGGAGCTAATTAGTGACGCGCATTTCAATGGTCTTCGGTTTCAAAACTCATTGCGGTGTAACCTTACCTAAACCAACCAGTAATGCGAACAGGGTAAGATGTATACAAGCACTCGTCCGTCCCAACGTGTTTTGTTTGCCGGGGTGGTATACCGGTCAAAATGCGGTATACCTACCGGCATGAAGCCGCGCACTTGTTGGGTTATAATTCTGGTTCGCGTCACACGTCACACCATAGCTCTGTTTGTTTTGTGCGTTCATTGTTACAGTGCCGTTGTTTCTACGGAGCTTCGGGAGTGAGCGTTAGGCGAGAAAAAGCTCGTTCGTGGTGAACATTGACCGAACAAATGAGGCCTTGAAGAATGGGGATCCGTGCGCATAAACTGGCAGAGCTGTTGGGGGGTGGTTCTAGGTCTGGAGCCGGGATTCCTGGAGAAGCAGGCGTTTGCATCGCCATTCTTTTGTTTCTTCCTTTCTCTCGTTTCATCGTTCTGTTTTCTTCTGCTTGTTTCTCGCTCTTTTTGTGTTTGTCTGGTTTGTTCTGGGGATGCTTTCGCATCTCACGCGCTGTGGGCGAAGCGAAAGTTTCTGGGCGGGCGTGGAGGATCTTCCTGAGTGAACCAGGATACGAGGGCAGGGCTGCCTTCGACGCTTCGGGCTTTTGATATCACGTTCTTTGTTATTTCTTCGAATAGAAAGAAACCGAAAATTTGTAGGCTGAAGTACGGGGTGGAGGAGCCGGTATGTGGGAATGACGTCACACTGCGTCAACTTTTCCGTATAGGAGCTACAGGCATCGCAGTATAGAAGACGAAACAAAATATGAGTAGCATGTCGCACAGGAAGCGGAAAACTCGGAAAGAACGGTCGGGTGTGCCGCGCCTGATGCTTGGAGAGAGAGATAGGAAAGGGTAAGAAGATTACCCAAATGCAAGTTTTCGTTTTGCCACTCTTGAAATGAATTCCATTCTGGTGTTTTATGCGTCAAAAACGACAGGATTATGAGTCCCGCCGTAGTAAGGGGGAGGGGGGGGGGCTCCAGCTTTATTTTCACCACCTGGGATTCGCTAACGTGAAACATTTGTTAATTCCCGAAGCGAGCAGAGCGAGAAGATATGCTAGCATGAATGTTGTGATGCTGTGTAGCTCTTTGCTGCTGACCATTTTTCGCGGGATCCCCACTCTTACAATGTTATCGCTCGGCGTGAGGCACGCCTACTGTACCCGAAATTTCTGTAAAATTGTTGCCAATTCTGTAGACAAAGAGCCTTGTTTGATAAGATAGCGCACGTGCGACGCGAACAGTGTCGTAGGTACTCGAATTTACTCGAGAACCAGTGATTGTGCTGGTGTGCGCGCAGGATGAGTCACGTGTGAAGAGCGGACACACTTGGCGCGTGGGTTCAGATTCGACGCCCAACGACTGGGCTCCCCGCTATGGTTTTGGTTCGTGGTTCAAGTCTTGCTTGTTTCCATGGGCACGAGTTCGTCCAACAAAGGGTTACGTTCTTAACCCACACTTATGGTATAGTTTGATTGCTTACCAATCGATGCAGTTGCTGTCTAAAAACGTCCAGTTACGTTGCTATCGTTATGTTTTGTGCGTGCTAGCGCTCGGCGCTATAGTCACTGAGGAAGGCGAACACACATTGATGTCCTGCAAATTTAAGTCGCGTCATACGCATACGTGAACATGCCGTCTGCTCATAAAAATGGCAAGCAGATGGTGGAGAGAAAGAAAGAGAGAGAAAATAATAATAATAAGCCTGCGTGGGTTGAAATAAAACACTTGATTTCTACCTTCGTGCGTGGATACTTTGGATGCAACTGAGCACGCAAGTCATTTTTTTTCTATATTACAGAAACCGTTATTCCCACATTTCAACTGCACTTCTGCGGCCTGTATCACCACGAGCTTGCGACATCATCGCTGATCGCTCCGTTGTCTTTTCTCAGTGATCACAAATCCCGCATGGTACAGTATAAGTGCGGCTGGTTGCGGAAGATATATAACGGAACGGTTGCCAGAAGAAAGGATCGCCCAATCTCCTGGCGCGCGACGCCTGTGTATTCGAAGTATCACGGATACGTTATCTGCTGCAGGATAGGATTTTACGTGCCAAAACCATGACGTGATTATGACGCACGCCGTAGTGAGGGACTCCGGATGCATTTGGACCACCTGGGATTCCTTAAGGTGCGCCCAATTCACCGTACACGGACGTTTTTGCAATTCGCCACCATCGAAATGCGGCCGCCGCGGTTGGGATTCGATCCCGCGCCCTCGGGGTTAGCAGCGCCACTCCAAAGCCCACCATGACGGGTGCAGGATGAGTAAATTCTCACCCTTTATCTTAGCTATCTATACTTGACGTTCCTTAAAGGACCGGCAAAAGCCGTAGCCTTCTCTGGTGTACATGGAGTTAATGAGCGGGAGCCTTCGATCTGACCGTTGTCGGCTGCTGCAAGGACCGTAAGTATGTAAACAGTTTACATGGCAGTCGGTGGCCGATAGACAGTTTGCGTGTTCTCATCGTTTTCGCCTGTGCAAGGTTGCCAACATAGTTCAGCCTGGCAGCCCTCACTCCGTTTTTTCTTATCACGTGTATCTTCGTACGGAATGGCGCACGAGTTATAGGCCGGAAAATCGAAAGATCGCCTCTTTTTTTTTCGATCTTATACATGATCTTTTACGGTCTATAGACACCTACACATTCTTAAGGTATAGTCAGCGAAATAGAGGCCGGAAAATACACCACCGTCATGTTATCTTCATTCGTTGTACTTGACACTGCTTTCTATATAGAGACGCTCCGAATATTCTTAAATGGGTAGTCCGCGAATAATAACAAGGGAAGTGCACGGTCTTTATCGTTTCTTCATTCTTTCTAGATGACACATTCTGTGTTCTATATACGGTCAATATAGCTCGAAAAGATACTCCGTGGGTATAGGGCGGAAAATAAAACGATTTTCTTTTTTTATCTTCGTTACTTTACACGGGAACCCCTTCAAGTTTTCGAACGCCCTATACCAGCGTCATTTCCTCCATTCCACGAAGGTCAGCCATGAAAGGAGTATTTTGGGTCGACGCCTGGCTTCGGTGATATAGGCGTGTGCACGTGGAAGCTGTAAAAAAAGAAAAAAAAATGTTTAGTTTGAAAAGCACATCGATTCAGGGAAATCGTCCGGAACCTTTCGTCCCGCCTTCCGTCGTATTTCTTTCTTTCTTTCGATGCGCCAAGCTCCAGTATCGTCTGTTCATCAAACAAAAATTTTCTTTTCGCATAAAGTAAACAGCGACGGCGACCAACTGCGTGATGGTTGTCGTGTTCAGCGACCGTGACGGAAGTCGTGCCGCTCCGCTCGTTTCCGCTGCCAGAGCGCGCCACCGCCGAAGCCTCGAAAAACGCGGCGTCGGGTCTCCTTTTGAATGCGCTTCAACGCCGAGTCAGGAAGGAATGCATAGAAAAGGCCCTTTTTATTCTTTCTTCCTCACAGCGGAAGCCCGAAATGACATGTAGCTTTTTGATCAGAGCCGCGGCCCTGCGACATGAACTCAAGCGACGTGAACCCTCCCCCCTCACACCATTTCTCCACACACCCCACTCACGAACCCGCACACATACAAACACAATCGCAAACGAACACCCTGACTGGCAAAACACGTGTTCAAACACGTATGCATACGCAATTCTACTAGTGAACGGCTCTCCACCGTTAAGCTTTCGAGGGTTGCGGTCCATTTCTCTTCCTTATTTCGTTCCCATTTTGCGATGTATACGGCCGCGCTGTTATCTAACGCCAAGTGGTTGTACCTCTCCCACGCCTAGGCCTATCTGACAGAAACTCGTTTACGCATGCCGTAACTGAGGCGTATTTGCACTTTACGGGTGGTTAAGTCGACCGGCGTAAGCGAGACGGCTCTCGCGCGCATGTTCAGGCGAGTCGCTCGAGCCTTGGGGACTCCTTGAATATTGGATTATATACACGGATCACGTATCAGTTGCCCAGGTTATATAAAACCATCATAAGGTCAGGTAGCCCGACGTCAATTAGGAAAATCGCACAGAGTATCCGTGTTTTATATGTATTGCAGAAAGCGAGCGTGATGCTGCAAATGAAAACTTTGTAAGCAAATGTTTGCATTTTTTAGTTCATAAATGCGAACCAGCTCTGCACCTGGAGGTGAGATTGGGAATATACTTAAATGTGGCATTCTGGGCGAAGCCGTACAAAACTTTGTATAGCAGGCTATAGATAATTTGCTATAGCCCATAGATATCCACGGAAAGTTTGTGGACTTTTCGTAGCTGCCTTACTCCTTTTTGTCCACTTTCGTCACTGGTGTTTCTGCACACAAGTCGCTTAGAAATTTTGGGACCACAATATACCAAAGGAAGTACGGACCTGTCAGCAACTTTAGTCTGTAGACAGACGATATGTTTTGTACGGCTTTAAAAGACCAATCTTCAATGAGGCAAAGCAGACTACATAAAATCTACACAGACTATCTATACGCTGTCTAAATTCATCTTTACATAACACACTGCAAATGTTCAAATTGCTTCGATTGCTGCAATACATTTGATTTTTCTAGCAGCGCCATTGTCTTTGAAGAATGTCACCTTGCGGGCAAGGGAATAAAAAAATAAAAATACGTTGAATGCCCTGTCCACGTTACGTATCCGCTGGCTCTAATGAACGGTTATTTCACGTGCCGAGGTACAAAGCGTCATTATTCACTTTCGTAATAGCAGAGCTCCGTAACCGCTGCAGCATGTCTCTGTCTGGGTATACCCATGAGCTCTAATATGCTGAATAATAACAAAAAGGAAAAGAAAAAGAAAATGGCGTGTCCATTAGGGGCATTGTCACTGCAGTGCGAGCTTAGCGCTTCGTCGTCACGTTGTTGGGGAATCCCGGGAGATTTCTTGACTCTGGGATCACAAGAGCCGCGCGTTAGTTCTACGCTTCCTCGCCGTGTCTCGAGCATGCGGGGTGCGCGATCTCGAACAAAACGCGAACAGCTGTTTTTCTTTTTTTTTCTTTCTTTCTTTGCCGTAGCATCAAACGCTCCGACGCTCACGCAAAACCGAACACAATGCGACGGTGGGGATCCTTCTTTTCGATCGGGTCAACGCCACACGAGGGAGTCCATTAGACTACCGAACAACAAGCGCTCGCTCTCGCGATGGTATCTTCGGGAGTGGTTGGCGAGCGGACGCCTCCCTGTAGTACATACCCAGCGCGCGCTAGGCCTAAGTGAAATGAACAGTCAATGTCTCAACTCTTCAGTCACGAGTCGCGTGTTCGGCGATGCGTGTTACTGCACCATAAGTCGGGGGGGAGGGGGGGGGGGGGTGGCAGGCCTTGAACGGAAGCTGCTGCTGTTGTTGGGAATGGGGTGCGTTGTACTCGGACTATCACGACGCAGCCATAAACGAAAGCCACACCACGGCTCCTGGGCGAGACACTCGACGACTTCGGCGTCCACCCCATTCCGCGGTGGGAATTCCGGCGACAATAGTAGCGCCAGCGAGGCTGCTGCTCTTCGCGGGAGGCAACGACATGCGAGGAACGCCGTTTTGGAACGCTTACAGGTGCGCGTGTCGCCCTGTTCAACCCCTCTGTTGTCCATCGCCTTGCTTTCTCCGCCCCGACACCCTTTCTTTCTGTCGTTGTTTCTTTCTCGCTCTCTTTTCTTTTCTCGTCCTTTCCGAAGAGTAGGCAGGCGTTGTGCCCCTTCTGGTGGCAGTTGCCAGCCTTTGCTTCTCGCTTTCTCTTTCCTGTGTATATGTTTTCAAATCAAATAATAAATAATAATAATAATTCTTCGGTTCTTTTCTTCTTTTGTTGTTCTATCTGCAACTGCTTCGGGGAGCAATCCTTACCCCTTTTTTTTAAGCGGGCGTTCGTCGGGAGACGGTCAACGTCCAGGAGTGGATGTTTTGGAGAGGCGGGGATGCTATTGGAGGATGCATCCGCGATCGCGTTGTTTCTTCCTGCGTATACGAAACTGTTTACTGTCTGGCCTTCGACGACCAAGGACCGTTAAATTTCTTTATTCATTGGTACCTCAAAGAACCCCTCAGTTAACGAAGTATTACATGAGGGGTCTTTGCGCTGGTTGATTTTTTTTTTTTTTTTTCCTATAAAGAGTGGTAAGATGAGAGTGCAGCAGAAAGTCGGATGGAATGTCGTTTTAATCCTTCGCCGTTTGTACGGAGGATAGAAGATTACCCGCGGCTATGGTGGCTGAGTGGCTATGTGGCGTTCTGTCGCGAGGCCGTGGGTTCAATACCCGATCGCGGCAGCTCCGTTCCGATGAGTGCAGAATGCAAAAAGAAAAAAAAATTCATCCAGATCCGCCCACTACAACACCGTCTCTCATAGGCCCAGTGTTACTTTGGAAACTGAAATGCTGTGAAACAATCAAGGATTGAAAATGGCACGTAATGCCAGTACGCCGGTGTAAAGAGCTCTGGAGTGGCTTGTTGCGACAGGAACTGGCGATGAGCTGGGTTGATGACTGGACGACCAAGCTATCAATGATACAGAGAGAGAGGAGAGAGATACAAGCTTTTATGATACGCTGTAGATGTTAGCCTCGCTGTTGGCCTGCCATGCTGCTCCAGGGTGCTGGGTGATGTTTATACAGTGATAAACGCTTAACAGCACACACGCACCCACATGAATGATACAGTTTTGTGAAATAGGTAATGGCATGTTTCAAGCTCGAATTTCAGGATCGTAATGTTCGCCCTTGATCTAAGTTCCAGCATTTTATTTATTTATTTATTTATTTATTTATTTATTTATTTATTTATTTATTTATTTATTTATTTATTTATTTATTTATTTATTTATTTATTTATTTATTTATTGCAAATAATGCAGACAAGGAATCGGCGTGAGAAGGAGTGGTTAATAATCACATAATTTGGCTCACTAGACATAGCAAAAAGTTCCGAGTAAATAAACATTGTTGGGTGATGCTGAGTAGATTCAAGAGCTTTTGACCGGTTAGAAAGATGTTGTTCTGAAATGGCGCATGACTAATCCAGTTTGGGATGCAGCAGGTGTTAGGACGCAACAGGTGGCGGTGCACCCTAATGTGTGACCTAATGTTAAAATGTATTATTGCAAATCCTTTCATGTGACAAGTTTCATCACTGCCCCCCCCTCCCCTCTCCCCTGCCCATGTAGCTTTTATGGGTGTGTGTGAATAAATAATTTGAAGTAATGCGCAAATCAATACAGATGACGCCACGTTACATGTAAAACTACGTAAAGCTAACGTTCCCGTCAGTCTATGCAGTAACTCTACTTAAAACGCGCAATCATCTTACCGCTTCAGTTCCGTAACCACTCGCTCCTAAGCTAACCACTAGGCTAACCACTAGGGAAGGAAGTTCAATTTCCCTGTGAGACAGGATTTTTTACAGCTAAGCTGTATATGGCTAGGCGAAACCAAAATCCGCCCGTCCTAGGTGCGCCGAAACTATCATCATCAGCGATGGCTTGAGCGTTGAAAGAAACACAAAGACGTCACCAATACATTTGAGAAAGACTTTGATGAACCGTCGGGATTAACCCATTGATAAAACACATACAGTAAGCCGTAACCACCTGCTCCTAAGCTAACCACTAGGCAGGAAGGAAGTTCAGTTTCCCTTTGAGACAGTTTTCTTTTTGCATACAGTAAGATCTGTGTCGTCGTCGTCGCGAGTGACCTTTCGCTCTGCACGGTCACTCATCCTGTGCCGTTTGTCTTCAACGCAGCGTCGGGCGGCGGTTGCCCCAACGGCCGACTGACGTTCGAGCTTGTCACGGGCTACGTCTACAGCGCGCCGTCGGACACGATCGAGCTGAAGCCCGGCACGCTGCAGCTGACCGACTGCCTGGAGCACTGTCGCCGCAACGCGTCGTGCCAGTCGGTGAACTTCGAGACCGGCCTGTGCGTACTCTTCACCTCGAGCGCCACCGAGCGGCCGGCGTCTTTGGCGGTCTCGCAGTTTCCCGTGTTCACACTCTACGCGCAGAAGATATGCCTCTTCGGTGAGTTGGCGCAGGATCGACAGTGAAAAGCATTCTGTTGCTTCTACACTGCTACTCTGCTATACTGTTACTACAAGTCTAGTAGAGTAGAGTAGAGTCTGCTATCAGCGTTAAAAGGCATCAAACAGTAGTAGTAGTAGTAGTAGTAGTAGTAGTAGTAGTAGTAGTAGTAGTAGTAGTAGTAGCAGTAGTAGTAGTATTAGCAGTAGTAGTGGTAGTAGTAGTAGTAATAGTAGTAGTAATGGTAATTAATAGTTAGTAGTAGTAGTGAGTAGTAGTAGTAGTGTTAGTAGTAGTACAATCGAACGCGGATATATCGAACCCACATATAACGAGTTATTGTGTATAATGAACAGCTGTAAAATCTCCTTCAAAATTTTTGCATAAAATATGTATTTTATATATCGAATTACCTATATATTGAACTTCTTGGGATCCCCTTTCAGGTTCGATATATCCGGGTTTTACTGTAGTAGTAGTAGTAGTAGTAGTAGTAGTAGTAGTAGTAGTAGTAGTATACCGTTTCAGTATAGTAGTTTTGTAAGTGCGGTAATGAGAGGTGTAGTAACTTAATAGAATTAACAGCATGAATATTCAAAATTAGGATGATGAGGACTGGACGAAAATAGCCGTGCACACTATTCTCATTGCATGTAGTAATCGTAGTAGTAGCCTCTTAAGTAGTATACCTTAGAGGTCACATACTCGTAATAGCAGTGTAAGCAGAGGTGCTGTAGGAGCCGTTCCTGTTTTTGTCGTTGTTCCAGGCGTTTTCTTTAATAACGACTATCCATATCGCTCCATTGTTTTAAGGTTCGAGCGCACTCAACCTTTTTTTCACTGCGTTCGCTTTCGTCCCTTCAGAGAAATGTATATGATTTACTTTCCCGCACCTGTAAAATATCTGTAATTACACCGGGACTGGCGAAACAGCGATAAAGCTTCAGTAATTACACCCCAGGCCTGGACAGTCGTTCCAGAAATTCCTTACTCCATAATCGCCTGAAAGGAAACATCTACGGTTTCGCAAATGACGTTTATCTAGGCCAGCTAATCACCCAGCGTTCTCAAATGATAATCTTGAATTGACGGTTGCAATCTCGGCAGCCTATTAGAGCACGAAAAGCCGAATGGGTCTTGTACCGCCAGACAAGGCTGCCCATAAAATGAGTTCAGCGTCAACTTTAACTAATCTAAAGTAACGTCGCGACTTTCATGGAAACCGGTCCTTTAGCTTCCACCACCACCTTTGGGACTGCGAAGAAAATAAGCCAACGTCATCTCGCTGGTTACTCAGCACTCTTAAATAATAAGTTTAAGACGACCGCTTCTGTCTCAGCTGCCCGGAAAGCGCAGACCGGAGTGGGTTTATTAGCCGCGGCAGCGAGCTGGCCTCGCATAAATGCGCTCGCGGCAAGTTAGCGCCGTAGGCGCAACCTATCTTCTTCCACAGAAAGCGAGCCCGTAGCCACCCCCCTGCTTTTGAGTACCTCAAGATTTTCATCCTGCGCTCCCCCATCGTGCATAGAAAAGTTACCCAACCGTGGCTCGCTAACCTCGCAAGAGCAGGACTCTTTTACCACCGCCGGTATAGACGCTTCATTCCTATGGGATCTTCTCACATGAGGAGTCTGTCGTCATCGTTTCGCCTGAAGGCACACGGAAGAAAAGAGGCCGTTCATCGCCTCCCTGATTGCAGAGGTGAATTGCTTTTGTAGAAGACTTCGGAGGCTTTTATATCAAAGGAGCCAGACCCCCCCCCCCCCTTTTTTTTTTTTTCTCCAGCCGGTCAAAGAGCTCCGGTTGTTAAAGGAAGTGAAGTGTTGGTGGTCCTTGAATGGAGGCGGGTGCGAAATTTGTATGAGTCCTTTGGACTGGAAAGGCGGGTTAGTGGATCGTCTCGAAACTGTTACAGGGCAGTTTGTTTGGGGGGGTCAGTGCATGGCGTAGCCGCGGGGGGCCACCGGAAATGTGGTGCCCCCCTCCCACTCCCCGCAAGTTCTGTGATAGTATCCGCCCCCCCCCCCCCCCCCCTGTACAAAACAGCGCAGACCGATACCCTAAATCCATAATGGAGTAGGTTAACAGCTCAAAAAGTTCCGAATTATACATTAAGATGCAGAATTATCTTTTTGACTCATATTGGTGCAGGTGTACACTCCCAAAGGTGTATAATTATACGTTTAAGAAGTGTAAAATTGTGTCCAATACTAATGATCCACCTAATAGTGCAGAACTACACCCGCTTCAGTTATAGCATTTTCTACTCTTAAAGGTGTAGAATAGTACCAAATGCTCCCGCTGTAACCCAACGGCACAGGATTGTAGGTTAACACATCTAAAGGTGTCAGGATCGTACCTTACGATGCAAAAAAAAAAAAAATATATACCCTCGATGTGTATTGGTGTAGGTTTACACCCTTAAACTGTGTAGAGCCGTGTCTCATCGTTGCGCGCTTTTCTCTTCCGCAGGGAAACGTCGCTGCAGTCGCGACTGGGCCTTCGAGCGCGTCACGGGTTACACCCTGCGAGATTTGGCGAGAAAGCGCCTGCACGCCGTGGCTCGCGAGGAGTGCATGGACCTGTGCCTGGACGAGACCGAGTTCCAGTGCCGCTCGGCCAACTTCGACCCGTCGACGGGCGAGTGCGCGATCAGCGACATGGACCGGCATTCGGTGGTCGGGGACCGGTACTTTGTGCCCTCGGGAGAGACCAACGAGTACCTTGGAGAGCAACTGCGTCGACGGTGAGTCACCGTCTCTGGCGTTTCGGTTTACCCGCGAGTTGGGGGCTTCTGCGCCCGCACCCTGAATAACTACTTGCACCCTTTGGGGGCTTATCTTGCCGCCCAAACTGTAACGGTTGTCAGCACTGCGCGAACTTATACTTCATTTAACAATTTGCGCTCGCTACTTTCCCGTCAGGAACGCTATTTAACGCTTATATGCGCATGTCGTTCGGGACCTGGAGTTAGCGGGCGCGCAGAGTTAAAGAAACGAAAAGCGCGCAAGGTAGGTGACGATTATTCCGGCGGGACAAAGATACGCCCCAAAGGGTGACATTTTTTTCTGGTAGATTGTTGGTTGTGGACATCGTAAGCCCCAAAGAACGCAATTTTTTTTATCTTAAGAGAGTACTGGCGAGCTGCACGTCATGAGTTGTACGCATGAGAAAGGGCTCAGAGTATGGGGTACGTATGGGCTGTTTCCTCTCTGGTCGTTCCTTCACATGGATTCGCGTCTTTTCCATCGTAAGGAGCATGGGAGCAAAGTATCGCGACGAGCTTAAGTCAGTGACGGGAGCGTTGGTGAATACAGTCGAGGGCAGCACGTGATTAGATGGAACGATAAGATAAAGCTATTTTCAGACAGAGGATGAAGTCTCCTGACGTTGTGCATCTGTAGCTGGAGATCTCTGGGAAGGATCTTCGGCCTGCAGCGGACATAAACACTGCGATGATGGCATTGTTACCAGTACAAAACAAAACAGTATATTCGCACCAATTGAAGAGACAGGGAAGGACAAATACACGCCGTCCGCTACTGGCGGTAGTGCAAGACACCACCGGCGTTGGCGACGCCTCTTTAGGGATTCGACTATATATCATCCGATCAGCAACAAGACAAAACGTGTAATTTCACTGCGGTAAATGAGATCTCAGATACACTCCTAGGGTTTATATTAATTTCCGGAGGCGGCGCCCGGCCGGTGGATGCATAGGTATAGGGAGCGGTGTAACTTTCACTTGCCCGAGATTGCACTGATCCAGCAAATACGTTTGCATATGGAGTCAAGGCAGAGGAGACGGCGTCGGGCAACAACCCGTTGAACTAGCCACCGGATTTCCGACTCAAGTGCCACGGTATAGATACACGTTCGATTGACTCCTACTCATTTCAGCTATGAGAACGTGCGACGTCTTTGTGTCACAGTGTTGCCAACGCGTGCGATGTAAACGCTAGATTGGTTGCCTTCCCACAGCGCAAGGCAGGGTCTAGGGAACGCGTCCATCGTGTAAATATTGTTTAGAAAGTTTGTTAGTTCCGTCGGCTCCTTTGTTTCCTTGTTTGTTGGTTCACTCGGATCACGCTTATTTGTACAGATTTCGATGATGTGCCACACTGTTCATCGTTAGAGACCGGCTATAGTCTATTTGTATTGAAAAGTATCATTGTACGATCTGTGAGACGACGGGCTCTTTTTTTTTTTTCTTGCTCACTAGTAGCCGTATAGTCCGCGTGCGATGTGTCTGTCAATTAAGTTAGGTATACACTCCACGCGCTGCGAATGACAAAGCAGGTAGTTCGTTGCTACTCCCCCCCCCCCCCCCCCCCCCTCCGTACCCCCGGATGTTGGTCTCTGCCGCGGCAAGCTTCCAGCTATAGATACGCGGAATCGAACATCTCCGTTCAGTGACTCGATCTGCGGTTCGTTCCACTCCAACCGGAAAGAAGGGGAAAAAAAAAAACTGTCCCTCGCGTCCGGCGACATTCGCAAGTTGAGGCGGCGAACCGTCGGAAACGAAGGAAAGAGATCGCAGGCGGGATTCGGGCGATCTGGAAGCCCCATCTCGCTTATTTTCGTACTATATTTATTGAGTCCCTGTCCTTACATTCGTATACTTTTATTCTTCATTTCCTTCATCATTTGCATTTTACTCAATTATTTCTGCCTCCCTCTTTCGTGTTCCTTCTTCGTTCGCTCTCTAAATATTTCCTGTTTACGATTTCGGTGTCATTTTGTTCGGATTTACCGTCATTTAAGTACATTTGATTCTTCGTGAATTCGTTAGGCTTTCTCTTTCCTTCTTGTTTTATTAATTTTCTTATTGCTACTGCCTTGCTTTGTTGGTTTAGTTTTCACGTTATAGCTCCCTGCCTCCAATTTTCAGCTTGCTTCTTCCTTCTTTCTTTTATTTTATTCCTTCGTCCAGCATTTCCTGCTTCCTTCCTTCTCAAAAGAGAATGATATGAGCATCCTCCTTGAAACGAGAGTTGCACCGATGGTGATTGCCCATGCCATCACCTATGAATCAGGGTGGCGACACCGAGCCTGTGTGAACTAATAAGCCTTACTCTGTGTATAGTTTGCAATCTAGCATTTCGTCTGTCTCCATCTTGGAAAGTTACTTATGCCTGTGACGACACCATTTATGATACTGATCACTGGTGGCATCCCCTTTGACTTAGGGCCATGACAAATGGTCACGTAGCCGGCATGTGCTAACTGTGTTTTACTATATATCTGTTATAATCTATCTAGCATTCCGGCTATCTCTACTATGCCATTGTAAGTCTGTGCACTACATCAACGACGACGACGATCACGATTGTTGACGATGGCGGTTATTTTTGATGACTTTAATTGCATCTCCTTGGGAACTGGGCGGCGACAAATGGTCACGGAGCCTGCTTGAACTGATCAGGTTTTACGACATCTATTCCAGTCTAGCATTCTTGCCTACCTCTCCTTTTGGCGTTCTCTTTCTTCGTTGCAACCTCGATCTCTATACTGTTAAGTCGCCTAGCTACGCCTGTAACGACCCCAGTTTCACGTATTGTACCAAACTCATTCCCTTGTCAAGGCGTGCGACTGCCGCAATGCGGAAGCACGCCTGGTGCGCCTATAACGAGAGTGAGAGCGTGGTTTTAAGCTGGCATAGCGTATGGCGCTGTTGTTAGGTGCTCCTACATAAGCAGCCGGAAGAGCGACGGCCAAATCCGGTTGGCATGTTTTCGAAAACGAACGACGCTGAATCTCTCTCTCTCTCTCTCTCTCTATCTATCTCTCTCTCTCTGTGCCTCCATATACTTTCATTGGCGGCTTTCGCCCGCGTCTAACGGCCAGCGACGCAGGACGTGGTGGGGATTATCCGGCGTGACACACACCGCGAGTTGACGCTGCAATAGCAGCAGCCGCAAGTAGTAGAGGTCGCCCGCCAGATGATAAGTAAGATACAGAGGAACCAACAAAAAGAAAGAGATAGACGTACGAGGGTCGTACGTAAGCTTCCGCGGCCCGCTGACGGTTTTCGGTCCTCGCACGCTAGCGGGTTCCACGACCTGTTGCGTCTTTTCTGGCGGCCCCCTTTTTTTTTAAGTTTGTTTCGAAGAGCACGCACTGTCGAACTACCGACAGGATCACGTACATGTGTACACTTTCCGAGACTTTCGCTATAGAGATATGGAAGCGGCGAGTGGCGACAAATCTGGACGCTCTGTTCTTACTTTTTTCGCTTGCCATGCTCGAAGGGTTCACGCACTTATCGGGCAAAGCGCGGGTGAAAGTTTTAAAACGGCCCTGGCCGCGGCCGCGGAGAAGCGCAGATGTCACGAGCGCGTTCGCTCGCCGGCTTGGCTAGGCTCGCGTTTTCCGTATCTCCGGAGCAGTTCACTAAACTTTCTCCCGGAGCGGAGCCGAACGAGGCAAGGTTGTAAAACAGACGTCGACGGCTTTTCCGGAGTCTTAGTCACACTTCTTTCCTTCTTTTCTTTCTTTCTTTCTTCTTCTTTCTTTCTTTCTTTCTTTCTTTCTTGTCTTCTTCTTCTGACGTTGTTTCTCTGATTCACTCCTAGCTTTTCCTCTATGTACCTCAACCTTTCGGCGCGAGAAGTTCATTATTTCTCGTTTATCTTGTGCTGCGCACTAGATTAAATACCATCACGCTTCAATCCCCGAAGGCGCTCTCTGAAGGCAACACCTTCAATACGTGTGTGCCGCGCGGTGCACGTTGGCTTTGCGAGAGCGGGACATCCCCGGTTCTTATCGATTCCATGACACTTTCCTGGGTGCCCTCGCGTAGGCAGCTTCCAGCCTCTCCGTGTTTTTCTTCCTTAACGAACTACGGTATAAGCCGCCTTTTCATTTCATTCTTCTTTTTTTCCCCCATTTAAATCCTGTTTTCTCGCAGAGCCAATAACATTCACGGTCTTCTGCCCCCAGGATTGCGGAAACAGATAACCCCCCCACTCCTTTTTTGCACCCTGTGGTGATTTCTTGCGGCGAGAGAATAAGTGAAAGCCGGTTGGGGGCAGAATAGCGGCAATGGAAACTTTGCTTTGCATATCTGCACTCTCACTAGCCGTCTGTCACGCACAACACGTGCACCCGATAAACGGGAAAACCGGCGGGGCCGTTGCTTCGTGTATAAATTTCACTGGTCACATTTTTGTCTTACACGCTATCGTTTCCCTCTCGTTGAGACTCCTTTTTTCTTTTTCTTTTTTTTTTTTTTCTTGCTGGGGTGACACTGTGCGGGGTTCCTGTTTTCACGCGGCTTGCATCTGAAATGATACGGAGTCGAGCGACCCCTAAAAGCCGTTATGGCGCGACGTGCAGTGAAATGTGGAAGGAGGGGGGGGGGGGGGGGGTAACTTTTGCAGTGGCCGGACGTCTTATTGACGGACAATGTTTATTTATTTGTTTAATGTATACTGTGGACACGAGGTCCATGGAGGAAAGGCATAATAAGTTAAAAAGAACAATGCACGACACGACTGAACGCACAAAAAAAGAAAGTTCGAAGGTGCAAATACAATTCTCGCAAAGTTGTCTGAGGAAGCGGTATTCGCGTATGTTCAATAATGTTTAAGGCACCACCTGGAACTGTGGCACAGGCGTCGTTTTGTGACGGCAACTGTTGCCAGCTCTCGAGACAGCAGTTATCGCGATTATCCGAGCAATTATCCCGACAATTAGAAACTATAACAGCAATTGCCAGCAATTCTGACAGATATTGTTATGGCAGCAGTATCGTCGTTGTCGTCGTCCTTGTCACAACAATTTTTAAAACACAAAGACAACATCGTGTATTTGCCTTTTCGGAATAGCCGGCCCTAAAAAAAAGAAAAAAGAAAAGAAAAGAAAAGGCCTTCTTACCCATTTTCTACATTTAGAGCAAGATAAGACAAGTCCGTAGAACAGAAATATCTACGAGAAATCTACAGACGACCTAATAATTGACGTTGTTTTACGAAGTCGGTCACATAACGAAGTCGATCAGCGAGCAACCTAACTGAGGATGATATGTTAGTGGGCAAGTCATTATTGTACATTAAAAACAGTACTGGACCGAGGACACTGCCTTGGGGGACACCGCGGACGTGACGTCGCAAAGGTTAGACGACATGTTAATGACGGATGCAAATTACTGACGAAAAGACAGGAAGTTACGAAGCCGAGGTGGTATTAATGAATCTAAACAAAGGGCAGACAATTTGGAAATCGAACGGCAATGAGGTACAGTATCGAAAACAAAGGGCAGACAATTTGGAAATCGAACGGCAATGAGGTACAGTATCGAAAACTTTAGAGAAATCAAGAAAGAGGCAGTCAGTTTGATCGTTAGCGTTCATGTTAAAGGGAAGGGCAGTCATGAATTCAAGTAACTGTGTATCACACGAGTAGCCTTTCCTGAAACCATGCTGATTAGAGACGAAAAAGGTATTGGATTCAAGGTTACCGTAGATATTTGAAGCTCTTATATGATCAAGTAGTTTGCATCATATGCATGTTAGTGAAATAGGTCGATAATTACCAGGTGAGGGCCTGTCACCAAATTTGGAAAAGGGGACCGACCTTAGCGATCTTCCCGTTCAGAGGGTCGTTCACCAGATGATAACGATTTGTTAAAAATGAGACACAGGATGCGACTGGAAATAATTGTAGTATTCTTTAGCATTTTTTGACTTTACGTTATCGATACCGGATGAAGCAGAAGCTTTAAGACTGGTAATCAGGTTTCCACGAAGGCGAAGTTTTGCTCTTGAAAAAACGCCACATTGGAACAATCTTCCTGTGTTTCAAATACGCTTTCAAAGTAACAGACCAAACTTCATCAGAAAGCAAAGTTTTTTTTTTTTTTGCATCGTGTATTGCAATGTATTTAGTAGAATTATTGAGGCAAATTACTTCCCAGAATTTTTTTTTTTGAAAATTGCTGATAAGTGAGCGCAACTCCTGAGAATAATATTTCTTTTTGGCTGCGCCTAAGGCTTTACAATATAGGTTTGTAGGCACTCCTTGTATTTATTCCAATAAGAAGCAGTATTGATACGTCTCGTGGTATAGTACAAGCGTTTTTTTTTTATATTTCGTAGTGATCGAAGGTATTTAGTAAACCAAGCGTTAGTTTTATCATTCGGTATAGTGGCCCACACTTGTCAACTAACTCTAATATTTTATGTTTAAGCAACATACAAACGCAGCGGATGATGGCAGGCATTTAAGTGGCATCTATATAAGTCTGTAGCCATCTGTTTGTTGTCTACATGACCTTGGAAGTCGTGTACAAACGTCCGTAATGGTCAGAACTATGTCTCTGTAACCAGTCCATATTGCAGTGATGATCCAGCATATATGCAGGTGATTCCGCTACGGATGTCTATCCCCTTCAGTCACGATGTACACATCTGTGGGCGCGATTTACTTTTGCCATTTCTGTTCAGTTGTGGCAAGAAGTAGACCACAAAAATTAAACTTAGGTTAAATTGAACGTTCTGCTTACCTCAAGTACCTTCACTTCCCTGTGAGGGAGATCTATCGCTACCGAATATCATTTTGGAGAAGGCACTACAGTGTTTGACGGGAGGTGTGACGTGGGACGTTTCAGTAGCAATTGCGAAAGAATTTTTTTATTGTAATGCTTGCAACCAATAATTAACTTGCGCAAGTAATTCGCGCCAATTATTGAATTCTTGTTTATGAAGAAACATATCATTACTGAGTGTGCATAATTAGATACTTAATCACTCCGTAATTATGGGGACTCATCATAAAATGCAGGCAGAGTCCTTCTACCACCTTGAGATGCTCTTGATGGAGTCTGCAGCACCTTGGCAAAAAAATATGTAAATTTCATACATTTATCGACAGTCGATCATAATCTAGGTCAATTACTCACAGGGGACCCTGATCATGAGAAAGAAATTTACAGAAGAATAAAATTGGGTTGGAGTGCATACGGCAGGCATTGCCAAATCCTGACTGGGAGCTTACCACTGTCGTTGAAAAGAAAAGTGTACAACCATTGCATTCTACCGTTGCTAACATATGGGGCAGAAACCTGGAGGTTAACAAAGAAGCTCGAGAACACGTTAACGACCGCACAAAGAGCGATGGAACGAAAAATGTTAGGCCTAACGTTAAGAGACAGGAAGAGAGCGGTGTGGATCAGAGAACAAACGGGGATAGCCGATATTGTAGTTAACATTAAGCGGGGAAAATGGAGCTGGGCAGGCCATGTAATGCGTAGGATGGATAACCGGTGGACCATTAGAGTTACAGAATGGATACCAAGAGAAGGGAAGCGCAGTCGAGGACGGCAGAAAACTAGGTGAGGTGATGAAGTTAGGAAATTTGCAGGCGCAAGTTGTAATCAGATAGCGCAAGACAGGGGAGGGGTAATTGGAGATCGCAGGGAGAGGCCTTCGTCCTGCAGTGAACATAAATATAGGCTGATGATGACGATGATGATCATCATCATAATCATTATTCGTGACTGAAGGGGCCATGACGAGGCATGGACAGAACGAAGGAGTACGTAGTACGCATGCGTGCTCGCTTGCTTGCTCGCGCTCTTCGGCAGGAGAGAGAGAGAGAAATAGAAGAGAGGAAAGGCAGGGAGGTTAACCAGACGCACGTCCGGTTTGCTACCCTGCACTGGGGAAAGGGGGTATAGGGATGAAAAGTAGAGAGAAAGGAAATAGAGAGAGCACAGTTTCGCGCACATTTGAAACTTCGCACGAAGTCTACAGACGGTCGCCAAGACCTGTCGACTTGAGGTAGTGCAACAAGGCTTTCGTGACTTTCCGTGCCATCGATGTGATCTGACGCGAATAGGCCGACATGCCACGATCCGCCCGCTGACCTCCCAGCCTATTACGACACGTCGCGAGACGGCTCCATGCATCGGATGGACGTTGGCGCACGATGTGTAAGGCATAGACCGCACAATCAAGCACAACAGCAGCAACAACAACTACAAGGGGTAACCGCAGACGTCGAACGAGCACAAGAGAGAGAGAGAGAGCAAAGAATCGCCGACGCATAGCCGTATCTACTCGATTTTAACGGGCACTTTAATTCGTGAAAATTTTCGCAAGGACGTGCGTGTTAGAATTTACATATTTGATGTATGCATTCTTACTTAGCGTTACATTTAGTCTGGAAATGATGAGAGATGATTTGTTATTTTTTTTCCTACGCTGATGTGCGTGAGCTCCGCCCATATTGATGCCAACTCCAACAACCACAGGGTGTGTTTATGGAGCCCTTGTTATGGACATCTTAGTGTTGGCGTCCCTTGCATGAACTGATCCAGATACTATAGCAGGAGGTCATAGCCACTGAGCTACCGTGGTGGGTACTCTCTCTCTATATATCTCTCTCCTTCCCTCACAATGATATCCAGTAAGCGGTCAGGAAATGAAATCGAGGGAATTGGACATTATTTTTTTTTTCTGGCCGTGAAAAAAATCAGGTGCATCTTACAATCGAGTGAATGCGGCAGCATTCCACGACGTCCTGATTGCGGGCCGCGTCACTCAAGCTGTCGTCGTGGCTTGCTCGCAACACGGGCTACCCCGTAACGGACTGGGTGATCCAGAAGGGGCCGGCGAGCGTTTGTGGGCGGGCTCGGTCACGCACCGCAATAAAGGGTTAACCCGCATATGACACGCGTGGGGCGTGCGACCGGGGAGGCTGCGCGTTAAATGCTTGACGTTTGAAGAACGGTTCAGTGGCTTGTAATTCGAACATCACTGAAGGTGCTGCGTTGTTTGCTGCGCGCGGTGGGAGAGAAAAATAAAAGAGAAGAAAAAAAGTGCTAGACATGGCTGCTGGGTCACGCGGCCGTGCACGGCCGGTGATGGTCCTTTTTTTTTTTTTTTTTTTTTTTGCTATCTTGGCTTTTGTTATCATTTGGTTGCGCCGATATATCTGGGCGTGGTAGTATCGGGATGTTCCGACGAGGCCTGCGCGCATCACGTTCCGCTTCGGGAGGCACCGTTTCTCGGTCGACCCGCTTCCGTCCTGTCACAGGCGCAAGGGCACCTGATCTTGGAGTTTGCGAAAATGCAAGGTCTAAACCTTAAGAGTAATCGCGTATACGCGAGAAGCTATGCAAACACTGGGAGGGCAGTGGGCGCTTAATACCGCGCGCCCTTTCCAACGAGAGTTCAGCCGGTGGCGCGCCATATCTCCACAATAATTGTACTTATTCAGTATATATATATATATATATATATATATATATATATATATATATATATATATATATATATATACAGGAGAACATTTCTTATAGGACATTTCTATATAGGAGAACAAAAAGGAGCACATTTCTTCATTAAAACCGGGAAGGTTTGCCGGGGGGCACTCCAAGCACATAGGTAGCCTACAGATATCATTCCTTAAGGTGTTTGTATTGTAATAGTATTATATGTTTCGTCCGTGCGATTCTGAGTAGCGTTTAGATGTTATTCCTTAAAGACCAAGTGGACCCTTACTCTCGTTCACCACCTTGCCTTTCATATCTATTTTTTTTTTCTCGCACTCTCCTTAAAGCTTGTGTATTCTCTACAAACAGTCTATGGACCTAAGCCCTCGCACTTGGGTCCAACGTGTTGTCAAGTGAAAAATTACGATGTGAATCAAATCAACAGAGCTCTTTCTCGAGGCGCTGTCTATGTATGATGTGCCTGGAGCAGTCGGTGGTGTACATTCTCGTCGTGTTTTTAACGCGACAGCGTTAAGGGACCCGTGTCACAGAAAATCCGGGATCAGTGTCGTCGTCAGCGTGGGCTTGCCGGCGTCGTTGGCGGAAATAAAACCACATCATCCCGAACCACCCCGATCAGGCAGGCCCTTTGCGTGGCGCAAGGCGTTAGTGAACAAAAATTTGATTTCGCAAAGTAAAACCCGCCAGAAAAATTGTTAAGTATACGACTTAACCACAACCTACAGACGTGATAGCGTCGGGTTGTGATTTGAGTAGATGATAAAAGAGCCTGATAAGCAGCCAATGATCTTTGAACGCCATCGCGTTCCACTCTGAAAGGCGAAGCTTAAGCGTCCTCCATTTTTTTTTTTTTTTTTTTTTGCTTCTTCGTCTGATCGACGTTACACGAATGTGTGTAATAACGTTTCCATTTCCTCGGCTTTCTCTTTCTTTCTTTTTTTTTCGGCAACATTTTTGCAGAGTCCGTGCGATTGTGCGAGTTCCGGACGGTGAGCGGCAAGATCCTGAAGACGGTGGACGCCGTGTTCCAGAACGTGACCACCCTGGAGGACTGCCGGCGGCTCTGCCTCAGCGTGCCCTACCGGTGCCACTCGTTTGACCTGGGTGACCCCGACAACAGCGTGTGCCGCATCAGCCACCACGCGAGGGCGTCGCTTTCACACATCGAGAACCCCTACCTCGAGATACCCGGCGCCGCCACCAACGAGCTCGCCGCCTGCTACAACGGTCAGTGGAACGTTCGATATATACGGTGGCCATTCAACAGGGATCAAGGGCCTTGCTCTATACACAGGGTGTTTCACTTAACTTGGGCCAAACGCTAAAGCTATGCAAATGCTACATAGCTGGACAGAACCGAGGTAATGTCGTTTGCCGTCGCTCGGAGTTACTCAGATTATTTCTTGCGTTCCGTCTAATTAGATAACTAGTCTTCGTTAATTAATAAACTTCTCAATTATTATAATTAGATGAAAAGTGTCAATTAGAATATTGTGGAGCAACGTGAAAAACTCCCGATGCAGCTTCTCAGGATGACACCAGTTTCGAGATATTAATTCCCGAACTTCGCGGAGTTGGCGTTCTAGTTACTTTCTTAACAAAACGTCGTTTTATGCATTGAAGCACAAACGTAACTGGAACGCCAATGCATTTCTCGGCAAAGTTCGGGAAGTAATATCACGAAACTGGTGTCATACTGAGAAATAATTTTAAGTGGATCCGCCTTGCGAACTGCACGGCTACAATTTGTAAATTGCAATATGGGCCATAATATAATTAGTTAAAAGCTTAATTAGTGATTTTTTGTTATTTGGTCCGTTATGTATTTCATTTTTTTGTGCAAGTAATGTCTGCCTGCCTCTTCGAGTTGATCAGCTCATGTACAATTGTTGGGCTATCTGCCACAGGCAACCTTTAAACAGTTTTGAAAGTATTCGCTGGAACACCCGGTACCCTCTAGCAGGCGCGTAGCCAGGGGGGGGGGGGGGGGGGGGGGGGCTGATGGGGCTTCAGCCCCCCCCCCCCCGAAATTTTTTCGTGCTGGCATGCACCGCCGACCAAAACTACCACCGACGCCGGTAATCATTCTGGATTTTGTGTACAATGTCCTTTTCACGCTCGAAAAGACATTTCGGCACGAGCATTGCGAACTCGGGCTGGATTTCGAGACAACGCCCTTGCAACTGGAGTCACGTAACGCAAGGAGCCCCATCCGAGCACAAACTTTCAACGGCTTTTCGATAGCGAGCGGGCGCGTTGCGGCATCTCGCAGTGGCCGCGGAATATACGGAGCGCATGGATTTCAATTACGAAATTTTATGGGTATACAGTTCTCATAAACTTTTGACGCGAAAGGGGCGCTGAAATTTCCAAAGGCATGCTTTAAAAGATTTTCAATTCTAGAACTTTATGGGGTTAATGTTCTGATAACCTTGGGCCAACATGCGCGCACTGGAACGCTCGTGTCCAAGCCGTTGTATAAATGGAAGCGCGCGCTCGCAATCTCCCACACACACGAAAATACTAAATATCACCGTGACTGTCAGCTAGCAGCTGATAATTTTCTCCAAACATTTTCAGGAAGCGTGCCCAATGTGATTGATCAGCTGGACCAGGGCAGGCAAAGTAAAATATGAGAAAACAGAAGAAAGTGAACGGCCTATTATTGAGGATTTTTTTTTTTTTTTTTTTTTTTGCGGGCGACAAGGTCTGGCTCTCCGTGGCCACAGGGACAGGGGCCCTATGGATTTAAGCAATGCCCCTGCTGAAAATGCAGGAATTTTCAGAGTACTTCTTCGCATGCAAGCTGATTGTGGAGATACATATCTGAAGAACCATTTGGAAAATTGCCCCAGTATTGCCTCGTATTTAAGCCCAGACGCACAAAACCAAATTATAGAACTTTATGGTGACATCATCAAAGAAAGCTTAGATTCAAAAGCAGGCTACTTCTCCATACTTCCTGACGAAACGACGGACATCGCTGGAATCGAACAGCCTACTGTTTCTGCAAGGTACCTAAACAAGTGTGCCAACGACATCAATGGAGTGTTTTAGGTTTTAGCATCAGAATAGATGCCCATCTCTCACTGCGACAGCAGGTTCTATGTAAATGTGTAAATACTGCTGCAGCTTCTAGTCACCCTTCCAGTGATCACTGCCAGCGCAGAGAGAATATTTTTTTAACAAGAGTTTCCTAAAAAACTACTTGCGCTCTACAATGTCTGTGGAACGCATGGTTAGGCTGGCGCTTCTATACACCCACAGAGACGTCGGCATCAACGTGACCGCTTCGCTCAACTTTCCCACCGAGAGAAGTTTGTCCTTAAGATAGCGAAGCAGCAAAAATCAATGCAAGTAAAAAGCACTGTTTCTTCTGGTCCATAAGTTCTTAATTATGAAAACGTATGACCGCTCATTAGCTATTAAAACCGCAGAAATTTTGGCCGTTTATTCTAGCAGTTAGCATCATGATCAAAATTATCACGCGAATACAAAAATTACGTAGATACCAATAACCAATTTTGACCGACCTTGCTCATTGAAAGCCCGGCCCACGCGGCGTTCGCCAAAAACACTCGGATATTGGGTAGTTCAACTTACCGCATCATCTGTGGGCTTCGTTTGTCCTTTTCTTTCCTTTTCAGCTGCCTGCTTTTATTTCTTTTTTGAAACGAAGGAATACCCTCCTTTGATTTTGGGTGCAGAATAATTGTTGGCGTTGTGCAGGCAGTTAAATTACACATTTTCGTACTGATTAACGCATTATTCCTCTATTATTCTACCCACATGGCACTGCCGCGACCGCTGCATGGCCCAAGTACATATCACGATTTCTGCGATCATAGTTATGTTCTTGCCAGGATCATCTGTCTTTCTGTGCTCAAAGTTTACTATCTGTGACTGAGCAACATGTTTATTAGTCGTATTTGACACATTATATACACTGACGTTTGCTTAAATACGTAGATTTATTGGAGACTCATACGTATTTTTAAATATCTTACTGCGAGGTTTTGTGTACACAAGCAGTGAACTTTGTTTCCAGCGACTCTTTTATTGCCCTTTAGCGAGTTGTATCTTCGCATTTCTAATATATACTTTGCAGAACTCCCACTTTTTATTTGTACTCACTGTTGCGAGTATTAGCTCGGTGTAATTACAATACACGACGAATTACAGCTGCTCCTGCGCAATCAATTGCAACGAGGGATAGCGTCATTGAGGTTTCTTCCTGGCCGTTGCATATGTAGAAAAATGTAAACAAGGTTCTTGAACGACAAAGATTCATCAAAATGTTTGTCCTCAACTTATTCATTTCATGGCCTTTACGTTTTCCATATAAGCTGCATGCACTGCTTTGCTGGTTTCGAACTGATATTGACCCTTTTCGCGGCGATCCCGTGGGCGCTGCCATATTTGATCACGTGATGACGCGTCCATTGCTTGCCTCAACTGCCTCCATTGCCTCCTTGTTTACAATGGAAGTGTATGACGCCGGCGCGGCTCATAACACCTCTGTTTTCGGAGATATCGTAGACGGTGACTAGGTGGACGACACGAAGCTTTGCTCACAGCTTCAGAGAACATGCAAAAGCGCTTTCGGAGCTGATTGAGCTATGTCCAAACGGCGCAGGCAGTTTATATGGTGCTTCTTCTAAAAGCGGGGCTAAATATGCATTCCAAGCTTTGCGATTATGAATTCAGTCAGGATTAATTAGTGTGCTCTTTGTTCTTTATTCGGCAAATATTTTGAAGCAGTGGCTTGTCGGTTTCTGACTCAGTGAAGTTCCTCGATGCGGCCACTATATGATTATTTTCTGCCTAATCGCTCGCGGGTGTGCTCAGTTCCGAATCTGATAGATTTGTTCTTGCTGCGCAAAAGGCTTGAAACGTAGCTGTTTTGTACATTGTAATACCTTGTAGCAAATATATATTACAGCTAGTAACTTGCTTACTCTTGTGGACCGTCACGAAACATTCAGCTTCGACCATTGGTGCGCCATAGGTGTAGTCCGTCATTTATTGTGTGTATACAGTGCGCATATATTCAAGTGTGCGTCCATTCACTTATTCTTGATACGTCGGCGATAGAGTGGGCGTAAGTTTTCCTGCCATTTGGACAGATGTGTATAGATAACGTGCGCGAAACTTACTATGACAGGAAGCGGCGCTAGTCCCTTTGTCATTGTTTAACGAGTGGTACTCACTGTTGCCGACGTTCTAGGGATGAAGCCCTTTCTTTGAAGGTTAGCGATACAAGGCTGGCGGATGAGCAAATTTCTGTATCCTCTAGGAAAGCCGTACATCACGAAGTGCCGGTAACACGTTCGGACAGTTGCAGCAGCGGTCCGCGAACTTCGCCACACAGATTCATTCTATTCCTTAACATGCCAGTCACTATTTTTGCAGCCAACTACTGCACACGTCTTCAATCCACATTATTCAATCTAGCATGATTGGAGCACAGTGTGTTAGCGAAAACTCAGTTGCATTTCCGACAGCTGATCGCACAGAAGCAAGGTAGAATCGGCAATGGTTTCGTATTCGTGCGCGGTCGCTGAGGAGAGGTATGGCGCGCCGCCGTGAGCGCCATCTCGTTTCTCTAAAACAAACTGCTCCGCGAAAAGGGTCAATAGTTCTAAAGTTCATGTGATGTTTTCTTTACTTATTATTTAGAAAAAAACACACGGAAGCATTGATATCAGTTATTTCTGCCACAATTTTTGGGGCATACGAATATATTCTGTTATGAAAACATACATATTTTAATGGATAGTGCATAACGTTCAATAATTCGTTTGCAGCATCTAATATACAATGAAATTGGCAATGCAGTTATTATTCATGCATTTGATCCCTCGACAAATTCTATAAGGAGGAGGCCGCGCTGCAACCTGAGCCCCCCCCGAACAAAATTTCTGGCTACGCCACTGCCCTCTAGTGCTCTTTATGTAGTCGGTGCCCATGTTTTTTACACAATGGTATCAAAATGGGCTGTGCGCAGGCGCGGAAATGTATTTTCTTTCTATTGCGGCCTGTCGTCTTTTTCCGCGGAGGCCATACTGAAGCTGTAATAATAGATGAAACCAGTGGCTACGCATATGAGCTCCCGTACACATAACCCGGTATCAGTTCATTGCGCGGCGCGGCGTCAACCACGGTCACACGCAGTGCGACGGGCGCATTTTTGACACCGGCTGCACCCTGCTAAGGGTCTAAGCGATGACCTCCGAGACGCATAACGAATGCGCGTAAACCAGTACGCAGGGGATCGGCAAGACAAAAATAAACAACAGAAGCGTCCATGGCACATCCGATTCGTCAGCTCCGTGGTCGAGTCCTGCTTGCCTACATTTTTTTTTTCGCGTTAAGGCGCAGAATGAGAGCTAATAAATCATGGTTGCACCCTGTGCCACGCAGATTGAGGCACTTTGTTTTTACGGTGTTCAGTCGGCGCCGCCGAACATTCCGTCCTCGGACTCGTGCTACGACGCCCGAAATTCATGCAGTGTTGCCGAAGCTTTGGATCAGGCGCCGCTCTTATGGGAATAGACTGCGACGTTCTACAAACTGTCTGCAGACATGTTACCAACTGTTTTGCGTCGTTGTAGTACATTCTTCCTATTGTGTTACACACACGGTGTGTTTAAGAAAACGCGTTCGAAATTTCTTAGATAGGGAAGATGTGATAACAGTGTGATGTGCTTCGTATTGACTTTATAAGCGTACGTTTTAAGAGGACTGGAAGTATTTATTAGACGAAAGGGTTTGAAAATTTGACTAATTACTCGTTCAAATGAGACAATAATGCGCCTTAATGCAAGACAATAAGTACCCGTTGTAGAGAAATTTCTACGACATTTTCTGAAACACCCTGTAATGCAGACTGAGAGCGGTTGAATAAAAACGTCAGGCTAAAGTACATACGTCGTGTACAGTCAGTCTACGAGCTTAAGCTGTCATGGACTCGTGATCCACCGCTGGTCTATATAAGCAGTTAGTGAACTACACAAAAGTTGTTTATAGATATCGGTAGACTATGGGCCTGTCCGGGAAATACAGAGAACTCGTAGAAATCGTCTATGCATTGTCTACACACAACAGCTAGTCTATATACTTTATCAAAAGTATATTATGGCCTTTAACGTCCCAGAGCAACATACGGGTGGTGAGGGACGCCGTAGTGAAATAGGGGTGGGAGCTCAGGATTACGTTTGACAACCTGGGATTTTTAACGTTCATCTAAAGCACCATATCAGGAGTCCCGATCCTAGCAAAGGTGGCCGTACGGTTACAGGTCTATATACCTTGTTAGCCAGAAGACGCAAACCTATAAGAAGGCAGAACAACAGACTAGAAGCTATTGTAGAAAAGTTGGGCTAGTTGAAAACTTGACAATATTGAATATTTCTGACGCTTTTAAGGAAAAATTGAAAAGAGCAGGATAAAAGGAACGCTGCAACCAGCGTTCCAGCGTTTAGTCCAGCGTTCATTCTGGAAACCTGAACTATTTGATCAAGGAGAAATGCTGGACTGCTGGATACAGATGGAACGCTGGATCTAGAATTCCTGCGTTCAGTCCAACGATCAAGTCCAGCGTTCCTTACGTACTGTTGCCTTCCTCTTCCTTCTTAAGGGCAGTGGAAATATTAACAAAATAGCAGTTTTTCGAAGTCCATAGCCGCCATGGCAGGTATGAGACCTTATTGGTTAAAATAGGTGCATCTGCATGAATGCAAAACAGAAGTCTAAATTCATTTTTGCGAGGGAGCAGTACTTGCGGCATATACAGTGCTGCATAGATTTAGTCAGACCAGGTATGGCTACCTTCGACTCGCACCTTCAAAACGTGGCAAGAACAAAAAAGTACTGGAACCATTAATTCAAAACCTCGCCCTGGGATAAGACAGAGGGAACCCTCAGTGTTGTGGGTCGCCGCGGTGTCTTGATAAACGAGGACTCGAAGACCTAGTCCTCGGCCTTCTCGTGCACTCGGTTAGTGGTGGAGTCCGCACTCTGACTCGCCTGGAAATTGAGGACCGCGTGGCGGAGCCGGAGAGACTGCCAGCGTCGGCTTTTGCTACGGCGTGAGAACGACACGGAGTCCTGGATACGGGACCCAATGACCGTCATTTATTTTGCTTTCCGGGTGAACGAGACATGGAATGGAAGGGTTTTCTAACTTGAGTCGGCACGTTCTTTCATGTTCCGTGTACGTGGTTGAGGTCAAAGTACTTGGGGTCAAAGTCTAATCTCTCTTGGGTGATATAACTAATTCCTTTTCTGATATTGTTTCTAGTAGTTTCTATATAAAAGAAAAACGCTGCGACGTTCTCAAAACGACGCCCTGTGAGGAGCAGTGGCCTCTCTTAGTGAGAAAAAAAAATCAGGAAATTAAGTCGTGGAAACAAGACGGAACTGAACGAGACATGCGGTGACTAGGAAATGATTTATTGAAGAAGTAAAATTAATTCATACAGTCAATTCATACCAACTCGTTCAGCTTTCGACGTTACTAAACTTAAGTTTTCGTTCACTTGATCCTGCGTTGCAACGGATACGCGCATGGGGAGAGAGGAAAAGAAAAGGTGAGAATGTCAGGAAGATGAGCGCATCCTGTTTGCGGCCCTGTGCAGGACAAGGGGTTAGGGTAAAATTTATTTCGTTAACGACAACCAGTACTGCGTTACTTGATGACAGAGGCGTGCATTCGCTGATTAAAAGCCGTTCCAGAAAACGTGCATTTGCATGCAGGACGAGTGCCAATAGGAGAATTGCGTGAGAATCAGAAATGAAAATGAATGATTTTGAGTAAGTTCGGCTTGCTCATATTTCACGTACACATTGTATTTACGTGTATGTGAGACAACATGCTTACTGCATACCTTGCGCGCTATTTATGTCATACTAAAGCAATCCAGATTCTGCAAATATTGATATATGCCGACATGCGTGGCGCCAACCCGACCTCACCTCTTCCGTTTCTTTTTTTTTTTTTTCTACGTGCAGTGACCATTCAGTGCAAGGCGCGCGAAATGGTCGCCATGGTGAAGACGAGCAAGATCTTCAACGGCAAGGTCTACTCCAAGGCGAGGCCCAACTCGTGCGTCACCGACGTGGTCAACAGCCTCGACTTCCAGATACGCATGGCCTACCACGAGCTCGACTGCGATGTCAAGCAGGAGGTCAGTCAGGTCATGAACTTTCCGTATTCTCTCTCTTTTCGAATGGCACCGCCTTCGTGTGTGATAACAGAGTATTTCAGCATTGCGTTACCGTTACCGATACCGCCAGCCGCCGAGTGAACGCGCGCAGAGCTTGACGCGCATGCGCAGTCGATGACTGGGTGTGTCGGTAAAGGTATAACGGTGCGAGCTTGCTGAAATACTCTAATGCAATCCCTTGTTTAGTTCAAGCCTTTTGCTTGGGTAACTTTAGGTCGCGGAATCACTCAAAGCGAGATGATCAGAACTGGGAGTGGACTCGAATGTTCAGTTCGTTTCAGTTTATTACCTCAAACACAGTTATTGCTTGAAATGTGGTTTGACAGAAAGGTATTAAGTTTGCCGCTTCTCAGTGCGAAATAGCTTAGTATATATTACATCCAGGGTTTGATGGGATCCCGTCTGGTCGGGAAGAGGAATGATGAAAAAAGAGAAAGACGCACAAAGAAATAGAACATTTAGTGAAAAATTAAAAGACGTTTCGGCTCTTCCACGGAAGCCTTGTTCACGATGAAGAAGGCTCACGTGTGAACAATATTGTGAATAAAAAAGGCTCCCGTGTGACAGCCTTAACGTCTTTTAATTTTTCACTAAAATATTTTTTTTATTGGTCGGCGTTCTCTATTTTTCATCGTGAGTATATATTGTATTTAGATGGATCGGTTGTGGGCTACAAAGTTCTAGGACTGCCCCGGCCATATCGCCACTCCCGAGTTGTTAGTGTCTTTTTCGTGAGGAAAACTGACTCTTATCACACTTACCGTTCATATCATCACCATGAGTGTGAGCGGTCTTCGGCGATTATCGGCCGCAGGATTCACGCCTCCAATAATTCATTGCCACCATATCAGCCCAATATCATCCTTATACTTGGTCCAAAGCGTTATCTTATCTGTTCAGTTATGAGCGCTTCCCTACTTGTTTTTTTTTTTTTTTTTTTTTTTGTAAGACCCTTTTTGTGTTTGCGAACAGAGCTCCCCAAAGATTTCCGGTCAAGTGCTCTGCAACAACAAAACTTACAGTAGCCTATAACTTTATATAGAACTCCCCTGCTGGCACCAGCTTTACTGCAGAGTAAGAATTTTTCTGAGTAAGTTTTACTGCTAAGTACAACTAGACAGCTACATACATGAGCTCGACGCATGGGACACTTTCCTCATATTGGAACCCGTCAAGAACATGTGCCTATAGTATATTATGAGACAAATAACTCTTTTTCCTCGACTAACTTGACTGTCAGAAATGCATGACCGGAAGTTTTCAGGGGTCATCGATGCACTGCTGCCACATCGCGGATAAAAGGGCCTATACTGAACGGTTACGCAACATTCAGTCAACTGAACGCGATCGGTTCAGACAGCCCATAGCAGTGGCTACGTGCTTCCGGTTGCTTAATGTGCTGATAAATGTTTGCATTTAATGTGGTATTTAGTCGTAATTGTTTTCTTCTAAACTGTCCGTGGCAAAGCAAGTGTACACGTCGTCACCGCAGAATGGGAATGACGCGTAAACACCAGCGTTCAAGCGTTTGCCTCGCTCTGAACTTCCAGCCGGCCATTCAAAGGACTTCGAGATTAACGACGCGTAGAAGAAGCCCACATGAAAAGAAGAAAATACAGGAGGTTATGTAGGGTAGCCAACCGGACGTTATCCTGGTTAACCTCCCTGCCTTCTGCCTTTCTCTTATTTCCTTCCTTCCTTCTACAGGAGGTTATGAGAAATTAAGATAGTTTCTTAAGCAACAGCGTCCGGATCTCACGCGGAGCGCCACAACGTTACGCGTGGTCCGATGCCCAATGACGAAACCAGGAAGAAAGGAAAACGTGGCGCCGTTCTGAACATGCGCTTGTGCTTCGAACAGCGTTAATTAATCACGACTCTCATCGTTGAAGGTGCTAATAGCTTATATCCATCATGCCAGATAGTACCATTCATTCCGACAGTCTATAGACAACCTCGCTATTCTATAGCTAGCTGCGCTCGCGCGCGTATTTCTCTTGCGATTGCGAAACAGCGAGCCTGTCTGTACGGATCTCCGACTCACGCGCTTAGAGATAGCTCTCATTATCTTTTCGTTACCGGTCTACACGCAAACCACTTAGGCCATTCAAAGTACGGCCGCTCGTGACAACGTTAATTACCCTCCCTTTCGTGCCGTGGTATGTTCGCGAGTGCGTGCCATAGCTTCTAGTTGCTCGTTTTGTCACGTGACCAGCGAGTGTGCTGGTGCTCGCTGGGCACCGAACTTGGCTTCCGCGGTATTCTTTACTTCATGAGTGTGTTTAGGTATTGAACCGAGGTGGCAGTTGTTACCTTCATCGTGTTTAATTTTCTGTGTTGTGTGTTTCGTGCGTGTTGTATGCGCCTGTCCTATATCTCCTGTGCGTATCGTTTCATTTATCATGGCGTTTGCCTGGAATGGCATGCTAGGCGTGCTGTCAGGCAAACCTTTACTGTTGTTTTAATTAGAAAGTATCTCCCTCTTTGTGTTTTTAGTTACGCACCGGGACAGGTTAACCGAATGTGATTCTGGCCTGCTTTATGCATAGCCAGAAACACCCACTCATAAGAATTCGAAGGCTGACACTGGACAGTCTCACAGGCAGCTCGTTATTGTAGTGCCTTCATGGTCCTAGTTTGTATATACCTTTTTTTTTTCATAACCATGGGGCGCTGCAGTGCAAGCTACAGATAGCGTCGACCAATCAGGGGCGCGATCAACAGAACACGGCAATAAAATTTTCTCTCTCTCTCTCTCTCTCGCACGTGAGAAAAAATAAGACTGTATCCCCTCATTCGGTTTGCGTCTTCTCAACTGAAAAACGGCGACGGTTATATTGCGCTGTGCCTTCAACGTACACGTTAATAAATGGGCCACTTAAGTTAACGACAGAGTAAGCCGTAACAGCTCGCCTGCTCACAAGCTGCTTGGCTATTAGAGACCTGTCCACATTATATCTCGCGCCATAGAACTCGGAGAATTTCGCAACAGCTCTGCTTACTGCTTAAACGTATGCGCTTGCAATCGTCGCTTAACTGAAAGAGAGGAGTAAATTTGACCGTAAGTATAAACAACCGACACCCCCATTCCCAAGTTCGTCGGCTTGCTCGTCAAATGTTTTCGTATCATGCCGCCCCGCCGGGGACATTTCCTAGGAAGGCCTTTATCGTTATTCTTCAACGTTGCGTCACCATCGCTTAAGAAACGACGCTTAAAAAAAAGAGTAACGACGATCATAACGCTGTGAGCATCAGCGACTTTTCTTTCGACGACTTCTCTAGCTGCTCGCCTACTGAAACCACGCCCACATTTCTCTCTCTCTCTCTCGGGTTTGCCAGTGGCTCCCCCTGCTGCCTACTTTCTACCAATGGAGCGGGTTTTTTTTTTTTTCTTTTTTTTTTTTTTTTTGCCAGTAGGGAAAGTGCAGCGAACCGCGACGAAAGTTTACATAACGGCCGGCCGTGTCCGAGAGAGCGCGAGCCATCTTGAATTCCGAAAAAGAAACTCTCCTCGGTTCATAGCGGAAGAGGAAAGCGGTGAAACAAGACGATGCGTCACCCGAAACGACCGGCAAACGCACTGGGTCCGCGATTCTGCGCTTTTCCTTCCTGGGCTCCTTGCGTATGAAACTATAATGCGCTTCTCTTTCCGCGCAAGCCTTGCGTCATAGTCACTCGCGTGTACAGTAGCAGTTGCGCTTGAGCTAGCGTTGAAAAAAAAAAAAAAAAACGCCTTCAAATTGTTTGTACAATGCTTACTGCCTCGGTAGAATTGTGCAGTGCAGTAAAGGCTACGCGGTTCTCCTGAGACGTTTCTCAGAGGGCGGTAGCGATTGGTGCCAGGGATTAGTTGTTACGTCGCAGGTTTATTAATATTCGAGGCGGATTCCTTAAAAATTTAGAGGACGCTTAAGCCTCGCCTTTAAGAGTGGAATGCGATAGCATTCAAAGATCCCTGGCTGCTTATCAGGTTTTTTTCTCGTATATTCAAATTACAGTCCGACGCTATCACGTCTGTAGATTGTGGTTAAGTCGTACCTTACGATTTTTCTGACGGATTTTACATTGCGAAATCCAATTTCCAATTTCTGTTCACTAACGCCTTGCTCCACGCGAAGGGCCTGCCCGGTCGGGGTGGTTCGGCATGATTATTTCCGCCAACGACGCCGGCGCTTACGTCAACGCCGACGCCGGATTTTCTGTGACACGGGGCCCTTAACGCTGTCGCATTAAAACGTTGTATGCTCGTTGTCGCCATTTCAGCAGACTGCGTCTCCGTTGACGTATAAGTGCACCATGAAGGAATACTGTGATGCGGTGCGCACTCTCACTCGAATTTTGCTAGCTGGCGAGGTTAGAGCGAGCCTTTAAATGCCCATTTCTCGCAGCGTCGTCTGCTCACTGTAGCCTCTGCAGTGGACGACTTGACCACGTGACCACCTAGAGGCATGTCACGCAGTAATGCGGTGCATAGCTACGTGCGCACGCGCTTCCCTCTGAATGACTGGCACGCTTTGGTGGCGTAGCCATTATAGGGGGAAGGAGGAGGAAATGCCAAGCTTCGAACGTGCTGAAAACGCGTGTCACTTGCTCTTCAAGGCGAACGTTCATCGCCCGCAGCGCCGTCTGTTTAATGTGATTGGTACCAGACGATAAATGGCCATTGACTTGCACGACGACGATAGATAGTGTGCACCAGCAGACGCTCGCTTTCGTGACTCGCTGGTGCGGGCTCTAGCTTCAACTGCAGTGCATTCATTTAGTCGGATAACGTGTATACATAGCCAACGACCCCAGTCTCCAGAGAGCGAAGCACGAGAGAGGTGATGGGAGTCGGGAAAGCGGAGAAGTTTTGGAGGGGGTCCCACCGCTGTAGAGTATACACTACACGTATACGAACGCGGCTTTGGCTTTCGTCATACTCGGGTTGGCTTCGCGTGACGAGCGGGGTGTGCGTTTCATCGCTACGTCCGCCGGCGTCCGTCCGCGTTGGCGGTAGAGCGCGCAGCTTATGGAGCCGAATCACGCGATTTGTGGTCAAACCCGAGGGTGGTGTGCGAACTTTGTGTCACCGTTCGTCTTTCTTTGTCCGTCCGGGGGCATCGCCCGCGCGTCCAGGGTTTTGCTTCGGGACGCGATAGTGGCGGGGCGGTTTCAGTGACTAGAAATGTTACTTCTCATGTGACAAACGATTGCTACACGTATCGGATACTGTACGCAACTTGCGCGGGAAAGATATTAAAGAGAGAGAGAGATAGAGAGGATATAATGAAGGCAGGAATGTTAACCAGTCAAGAGTCCGGTTGGCTATACCCTACTCTGGGGAAAGGGTGAAGGGGAAGATATTAAAGGGTGTGGATAAAGCGTGCCTTCACAGTTCCATTTCGTTTATTGTTACGAAGAGACGACTGAAAAAGAGGCCAATTGTTTAAAACCGTAGAAGTTATGTAAGGTGTGTTTTTACCCACTGGACGCAGGTAAGCGCGCTTATAACTATCATTCCTCAACAAATATTGGCAGAATATGGACAAGAGGTGAAGAAAATGTCACCAGCGAACTACGCTTAAAAGGACATTGGACAAACTTCTTGGAGAAACTTGGAGGTTAACAAAGAGGCTCGTTAAGAGCAAGTTAAGGAACGCGAAAAGAGCTACGGAAAGAAAAATGTTAGGCGTAATCGTTAAGCGACAGGAAATGGGCGGTGGGGATCAGGGAGCAACCGGAGATAGCCGATATTCTAGTTGACATTAAGAGAAAGAAATGAAGCTGGCCAGGTCATGTAATGCGCGGGATTGATTACCGGTGGACCATTAGAGTTACAGAATGGATGCCAATGGAAGGGAAACGCAGTCGGGGATGGCAGAAAACTAGGTGGGGTGATGAAGTTAGGAAATTTGAAGGCGCCAGTTGGAATCAGCTAGCGCAATATAGTTATTAATTGGATGCCGTTGGGAGAGGCCTTCCAAACAAGGAGCTGTTTGCTCGAGGCTAATACTAGGGTACACAGCGGACAAAAGAAAACGGAGAATGCCGTAGCATAAATGGGAGATCATAGCCGTCTTGCATGCCCTGTTTCTGTTCTTTGGAGGACAAGCGAAGGCTACGCCTTTCCCACAGGAAGCGTCGTCGTCTCGTTTATTCGTCACGTCCTTTTGTCAGGGGAAGCGTGATTGACAGCGTGAGAATTTACTTCATTTATTGACAAGGGAGCGTCAGAGTCAGCAACGACAGCTGTCTGTCTCGCGTGTTTTTCGCACAGGTTCTTTTCATTCAAGCTGGGTCGTCAGAATGACATTATCCCACAGTGGTAAAATGTGTCAACTCGAGCATCAATCTGTTTCGCCACAGAATTTGAGGAAGTATTTCTCGAAATGGCCAAGCGGAGGATATCTGCTAAGTGGACATGACTCCATTACTGCTCGGCTTCAGCACTGTAGTTGGAACATGTGCCATGATGTGAGTAATTACAAAGTTAGTGAAACATATATAATCTAACGCTGCGCTTTTTCGTGCGAGTAATGTCTGCTTATTCAAGTAATCCAGGGGATATGGATGAATTGCACTAATTGTAACAGGAAACCTTCAATGTGTCGTTTTCCGGTAAAGAAATCGCCTGGTACAGCATGGTTCCTCTCGTCCGGCCCTTACAGACGTTGTTATGGATTTACTCTTGCCTTTATGATGATATTTTGTTGACTTAGATATACTTTACTTTAAGACGCAACTGAATGTTATCTATGTTTGTGCAAAGGCTATGCCTGTACTAGTTCGGTGTAAATGTTCACTTTGGAGGTAATGAAGGACAGTTTCTCGCAACAAACTCTCCATTGTTTGCAGCTTAAGAGCAAAGGAAAAAGGAATAGATTGAAAAGGGAAAGCAATGGCACAAAATGACGGTCCCCTGTGACGTCATGATTGACGTCTATGATTGACGTAGCTCAGCAAAGAGCGCATGAACCAGTGGTGACGAATCATACACGCCACCGTTCTCGCACAACGGCATGTAGTCTCGTATTTATGTCGTTGTGACTAAACGCAGTAAACTCGATTTATTTAATCATGGGCTTTCCCCCGTCCCAAATCAACACAAGGGATGTCATAAAGGCCGTAGTCAGGGGGGTCCGGATTAATTTTCACCGCCGAGAGTTGGTCCAAGATGCAGCTAAATCAAAGTACACGGCCGTTTTTGGCATTCCGCCCCCACCGGAATGCTCCCGTCGGAGCCGGGAATTGAACTCAAATCAATCAATCAATAAATCCGTCTTTTATATCTCTGTCAATCAATGAGTCTTAATTTTATCTGAAATAGAGAATTAAGAGATTGAATAATTGATTGG